>NW_017534486.1:1099504-1128915 GCF_001853355.1 Bactrocera latifrons
AATTAATAAAAAATTAAAAAATTAAAAAAAGTTTCAATAATTAAAAAAATAAGTGTGAGTTATCCTTTGAGCATTGCGCATGCTGTGCACATAATTTTCAAGGATATGCGGAAGTTATGCGAAGTAAAAATTTAATTTCTGTAAATAAAAAAAATTAAAAGTAAATATTTTATAAAAATTATAAAATTAAACTGTTAAGTTGACAGAAAATATTTCTACTGTTTTTTAGCCCTTCCGCATATCCTGTCGAAATTATTGCACACGCTCTCTGCCTAATACTTGTACGTTTCTGTGTCTGCTTAACTCTCACAATCTCCTTCTCTACACTCTTCATTTAAAAGCTACTATTTTGTTGTATGTTCGTCGTTAATTTCAATTGTTATAAATTTTAAGTGTCTTTATTTCCAATTTCTGTGTGAAAAATTGCATAACAACAACAACTCTGAAAAATCAAAAAAATTTACATTAATTGAAAACAAAAAACTCACAATTTGTTAAACTTACTATAAAAAACACTAAAAATAAATAACATTGAAAAAAACAAACTAATATTTGTATATAAAATTAACTTTGGCTTATAAAACGAACGAAAAATGCACTTCAGTTGGTTGGCCGAAAAGAAAGAAAGTCCCGAAGCCACTTGGGAAGAGCACACTTATTTTTATCGYCCCAACTACTATAAGATAACGGTCTCAGAACGCGATCACATCGAACGCGCAACTGTGTACTTCAATGAGACCATTATAGAGGAGAATGAAGAATTGAGCGGTTGCGACTTCTTGCCACTAAATTTCTTATCTTCATTCTACATAGTAACGCATCAAGGTAAATTAATTCGAAAGTGACGTTATAAAGAGTTAAAAGCAAACAAAAAAAAATATTATAATAAAGAAACAGCTTGAAATTTGAACTTGAAAAGTATATACTACGCATACATACATACAAACACCGACATGAGGATGATAAATAGAAGGACTTATAACTTGTCATAACGCACCTTATAGTCATAAAACCATACATTTTTACACTTGTTTAAAAAAAATTGTTGATAGTTTACATACAAACATGAGTTTACGCTTTACAACTCTCAACGTTATGTTTTCAGTTCGTTACAATTTATAACTGTATGAGACTATATGAATCCCCTAATATTATAAAAATCAATTTTTTCGAATGTTAAGGACAGAAATCAACGAGTTTGTCCACTAAATATACTTTATAGGCAACTCGTTTTACACAAATAAATCCAAATTATTAYTTCATATTAAATCAAAATTATTATACACGAGATCAATAACTTGTTCCAAGAAATTCAATAAAAATTGTGTAGTCCTCAGAAAACCCGAGAAATATTTACCGGCTACTGAAATAGTAGTTTCAGTATTAAATACTGTCATAATTAGTAAAATTTCGAGTGAACAACTCTTAACGTCATTTCGAAAATGTTCTGCACTCAGATTTGACTTTTAAAGTATTTGCTAAAGTTCTTCTTATTCATCTTCAAAGAGATAACTTATAGTAACGATCTATACTTTCCAATAGTGTAAATCATCGTGAAGTAGACCACAACTTTGACGATGTGTACYAAAATCCCTAGTTTACTATAATATATTCCACTTTATTATAAAAATTTTAATYAGCTTTTTAACGAACTGCTTCCGCAACATTATCGAATTTATTTTCCATTTCTTTATTGGAAAAGCTTTTTCTTTTCGAACCCGAACAATTGAAATGCCTGCTGCCTCACCGAACGTAATTAACTTCATTTTTATTCAGTAGTTCATTACGTTTAAATAAGTTTTAACTATTAAAATGCAGAATACAAAGTAGATAAAATCCATAAAGGTCATAAGCAAAACGAGCTATCGAAATTTGCTTAGTAATTCTCCACTCTTTCGTTCGTGACGCCTATCGGTTAAATTACTGGTTAATTACCCGAAAAATACTACCTTCACATTTACACAAAATGAAAAAAATTTAAACAAATTTCAAAGGAGTTGACGGCAGAGAAAACTCGAGCACGCTCAGTATCAAAATAAACTAAAAATTTATGAACTGTTTAATCAAGAAATCACAARATATAGTACAATATGTTAAAGTTGAATTTTAAATAGATTCAATAAAAGTTATAACTTTTATGGTAAGTTTTCGTAAAATTCTTGAAAAACGCAAGAGGTTGGATTATGCGTACCGACCGTCGGTGAATGAATGAAGATAAATATATGTATGAGGTTTGCACCGCGTCTTTGGTCTATTTTGCCCTATAACTAAATGAGGTATAATAGGTATAATTTTTTTTCACAATATTATATGACAGTTAAAATATCACTTAGCGTCTGAAATCGTTCAAAGTAAATGTGCTCACATAATTTTGGCAACTCATAATTACTTCTTCACAAATTTAATAGAATAGATTTTTCGATAAYAGACTTGTGTATAACTTTACTTGACGTACATTTTTTGACATTTCGTAAAAATAATATTTAAAAACAAAAAAATGTATATTATCAGTTTTAATTTGATTTATCATTTGTTTTGTCTTTCAATTTCTTTTCAATTCAAAATATTTATGAATAATAAAAATATTCAAATTATTTGTGATTAATATTTTAATATATTAATTATAAACAGCTTATTGACAATATCTTAAAAACGACATATTACTGAATTCATTTTAATTTATTATTAGAAAAATAATTACACTTCTTGTCAAAACCTCTATAACTGAAAAGCTATTCGTTAGATTTTACAGAACTAAAGATAATTCTGGAATAAACTTCAAAAATATGATTCGCTTATATTTTATTTTATTTTATTTCATTTTTTTATTTTACTTTCTTTTATTTCATTTTATTTCATTTTATTTTATTTTACTTTATTTTATTTTGTTCTGTGCATGAATCGCCCCACTTAGCTGCTGGTTTCTATCACAGCATATTTTTCCGATAGCACGGCATTAGCATATCTTTATTTAMATACTCGGCTAAATAGATATATATAGTTACATATGTGTATATTTGAACAAGACGCTATTCCAACATAAAATTTTTTGTCACACACTCAAATTTTATGACACTCAATTAAAGCTATACACAATTCCATTAAAATTCCTTTTCAATCAAAACACGTCAAGGACACTTAAAGTAAAAAATTATAACCTTTAATTTAATTTAAATTTTCCTTATAATAAAATTCATGACAAATTTTTTTTAATAAACAAATATGCATTTTAAACATTTCACGCTCTTGAGGAGTCATAAATGGTTTAAAAAAAATATGTTAAAATTTTTTCCAATATACCCAAAACAATAAGTATATAAAAGAAAAAAAAACTTCAAGCACCCACAGCTCATTAGATAAAAGAATATCAGAACGCATTAAAGCGGCAAGCAAAATTTAGTGCAGCCCATTAGCGTGTAATCAAGTGTGACTAAAAAAATGCCGAGTTAATTAGATTCCATTCAAATATATGYCTTGTACAACTACAAAAAGCAAATAACCATAAGAAAAAAAGCTGAAGTATCAAACAAGAAACCAGATCATAATGTGTCTTTTGTGCAAAAGTTTAAAAGAAAAATTTGGCAAATGCTTTCTTAGAAACAAAATCAAGGCAACAACAATTTAATGGTGCATATTGTTGTAGTAATGACGTCGGTAAGCGTTACTAAGCGAAATAAATCAAGTAAATTGGCTGTGCGCGTGCCACTTGGCAACGCACAACTGCAAAAAAATAGCAACAAAAACTTAGGACCGTGTAAAAGAAATAAATAAAATTCATAGGCCTCCATTCATAAWTAAAGCAAGGCAATTAAATATACTTCCACAACGTTTTATTCTTGTTAGAAGAGGAGATAACGAAAATGAGTTAGGCATTATCAAAAGTCTTAAGATTTATGGAAGAAATAATTATTAAATAATATTAAAATATTTATGCATTAAGAACCAACAGATTATGCTTTAACCAACAATAATAGAGATTAGATGGTAAAAGACAACGTCTCATAAAAGTGAAGCGGCAAACTTTCATAATAATTGTTAAAAATGTCTTCATTCTTCTTTTATTTAGTACGTCACAATTTAATGTCAAGTGCAAGACAAGCGCATTTTGTCAAAAGTATTTCAAAAAAAGTTGCGAGAGAAAACTTTTGTTACCTATGTATATTTATATCATGCTTGGCTTTAGCTGCTGCCTAATTGTTCAATTGTTCATTCCTATAAAAACAGCGTGTGAGTTTTGAGTTTTCCGAAACAAACAAAGAAGACATTTCTCAAATGTCAAAACTGCTATGACTATATCACTTTCTGTCGGTTTTTCTTCTAACAGTTTGCCGTCGGTAATACAAAGTCCATAAAATTTTCATTTCAAAAAATCAGTTGCCTAGGAAATACGATTAGTAACGATGGCTATATAGCTGTTTTCAATACGAATGTGCTCTTTTCCTTGTTCTGCTTACGAATTCGAAGTAAAATTAAACTTTTAACTTGGCACTAAATATTTCTACTACTTCTTAGCACTTCCTTATGTTCTGATTATTGCACACGCTGCAACTAATGCTCTCTGCCTAATACTACCCGCTTTCAATAGCATTGTATGAAAATGTTAAAATAAAGATCAAGAAATTTCAAATTCACTTATTATACACTGAACAGAATAACACGATACGATGAAACGAGCTATATTCATCTGTGTTCCTCAGTTTTTGGAATATTGAGCTTAAATTCCGCAAGCGTTCTTTTTCCCTAAAGAAGCTGTCATAAAAACTGAAAATTAAAATGAATGAAAAACTTTCTTATTTCGCGAGATATTTTCCCGATGGGTCAAAGACAGTGCTACAATATTTGAAGAAATTGTTCAGATCGGACGATTATAGCATATAAGCTATCACACAAATATATTTTTTAAGCCTTTTCTGCTTCAGTTTAGCTATAGTTAACAATTTCTCTTTTTATAATTAGAGGACTCACAACTTGTCGTAACGCATCGTAAATCATAAAATCATAAATTTTTACACTTGTTTAAAAAAATTGTTGTTGCTACATACAAAAATTAGTTTACACGATTACAATTCTCAACGCYATGTTTTCGMTTCGTTATAACTTATAAYTTTATGACAWAACTAATTATTATATGAAACCYCTAAYTWTATTAAAATCTATCGGTTAAGTTTTGTTAACTTAACCAAAAMTCCGTCTTTCTGTAWATAACGTTTTCTTAACCATAACTTAACCAGAAGTTGAGAAAATCGCTAAAAAAATATTTATTGATTATGTTCCACAGCTTTTGGTACTACGAAAGAAAGAGTTATGTTAGTCTGCTAATTTGTATTCCRATTGTGTAGAACTAATGTATGAAGAGGAMAGACATTTTTCTAGTTATCTCTTGTCAAACAAACATCATTATGTTCCAACCTAGGACAAGGTTCTAAAAAGCTATTTCCTATCGGGAGATGTACCAGGGCATAGGAAGTCAATAAAGGTTARGTGCTCAAAATATCAACTATTTCTATTCTACACTTAAATCACGCGATAATTTTTAATTTGTAGTGTCTASGTTCTGCTACTACGAAATAAGAGGTAGAAAAAAAAAAACAGCTTTGAATTCTTTATTGTGATTTTTTGCTTTTTGTGGAAAAATGTATCATTACGATTTTGAGACTATGTGTAAAAGGCGTATATGTATCGTCATCATTACAATTTTGAGGTTACGTATGGCTCAAAAATTCACTAGATCATCTTACATGCCTTTAAGCTGTCGCTTTCAGATATAACAAATATAGGTTGACAAAAAAGTCTTGCGGTATTTTCGCTAGTTGGCGCTGAGAGCGCATAGTTCTAGTTTTATCGTCACATGCTATACCTTTTTGGAAAGCTCATTTCATGCGCTAACACGTGTTTGATTGATTGCCGTTTCTTTTAAGTCGTTCGTGAGTTATAGCGTCGCAAACATGGAGCAAAATAAAGAGAAAATACGGCATATTTTACAGTACTACTACGATAAAGGCAAAAATGCATCTCAAGCCGCCAATAAAATTTGTGCAGTTTATGGACCCGATRCAGTTTCCATTTCCAYSGCAMARYGATGGTTTCAACGTTTTCGTTCTGGTGTAGAGGTGGTCGAAGATGCGCCACGCTCCGGAAGGTCTGTCGTCGAAAATTGCGATAAAATCGCTGAATTGGTCGAAAGAGATCGGCATAGTAGCAGCCGTAGCATCGGTCAAGAGCTGGGCATGAGTCATCCAAAAAAAATTTATGATCAATTGAAAATTCAATAAAAATACCGCAAGACTTTTTTGACAAGTAATATATAAACATTTCATAATCAAACTAAAATTTTGTGTCCTGTAAACTTGTGGAAAATTATGTTAGGTGGTTTTCCATTTTAGGTGACGATATACAAATGTTATTGATATCTTTTTTTTTACCTAAAATGTTCCATCTACCTTTTTTTATTTGAACTCGACATCGCCRGGAATCAAGTTAAGCCGACCCTTCAAATTCTCGTTTAATTTTTGATACTTTCCAAAAGATTTTATCCTACTAAAAATTTTTTTTTTTTTTCAATCAAAAATTATCTACCCTAGTCTATGAATTAGAAACCCCTAATAAATAATACGTATATATAGTATATATGTATGTACGAGTATTTACAAGCAAGTGCTTGAAGTTTATAAAAAAAATTTATTATGTACATACTATATATGTATACATATGTAAGTGGCTGTGTGCGTCCGCTGCGGAGCATATGTTTTATGTCGTGTAATGAAGWAAGCAAGCGACGTTTGATCACTGCAATTTATGGCACTCAAAAACCGCAAAACAAATGCGCAAACAACTACATACATTAGTACACACATACATATGTGTATACATAATTCTCAGCGATTTATGCCACTGCAAAAGTATTTTATGCGCTTTGTGTCAAGTAGCCGATATATGTGGGGSCCATAAATATCGAGCAAAACGCATATTTAATGTTTTCACATGAAAAAGAGCGCACACCTTTTGAAGTTACAAAACATAATTTACGTTCGGCACAGGCTGCCGATTTGCCGCCGAGGCGATATTTGGCCGAGTCCGCACTACGCAAGTTCGCTTCTAATATTCTTAATGAATCGTTGCATTCACGATTTCGCTTGTATGTAATTTGTTGTAATTTACGAACGTGAAAAAAATGCTGTACAACAACAACTACAAGCAGCTACATAAGCGCTGATAAAAAAAGCAACAACGAAAATAAACTTCAAAACCAAAAAAAAAAAATAAGTAGCTACAACAAATTGTTGGTTGAGCGCCTCACCGTCGTATCGCGATTGTCGCCTTGCGCCGAAATCACAATTTTATCCGATTCCTTCAAATTTCGCGCTTCACTGCTGCATTTGCAAATAAATTACAAGAATTTCGGGTGTCACAGCAAGTGAAGTGTGGGATTTGTATGCCGTTGCATTCGGTACGGTGCAACGATGCGTATACGTAATGGCGGTTTTCATACCAAATGCTGTGTGTGTGTTTCTAATTTTCTGCTTTCACATTGTTTTTATTTCTTTTCACTGCTTTTAGAAGACACTGGTGGTCTACGCTACCGCAAATATTTGCATACATACGGACATACTACATACATACATACATACATATATGTATACATATGTATGTATGAATTTGCGTACTCTTGCATGTTGCGCCTGCATCTCGATTTCGACTCCGACGCATAGCAGAGCAGCGCACAGCACAACGCAACATTAAATTGCAATCTTAGAATTTTGCTGATTTTTCGCGCATGCAACTCTCTGCGCTGCTTAACGTTTGTTGTTGTTGTTTTTGTTTATATGTGTCGCATATTTGCTTTCTTATTTATTGACCGACCGCCTTTGAAATGTGCTACACCGGGGCGGTTGACTGTCGCTCGAGCTGTTTTACAGTTCACTTGTCGCATTTTGCAATGCAAATTTGTATGAAGGCATGTGTATGTATGTATATACTTATTTATGTATGTATCTATGTAAATGTGTATGTGTATTTATTTGCATTAATGTGTGTGTGTGTGTGCGCTTATGCCATCTTTCGAGTAATTATTTTTTAATGGCAATTGCAAAGGTTCGCTCTACTATGTGTTGTTGTTGCTTTTATTATTATGGTGTGCATGCTGTGTTCTGTAGCTGAAGTGCTGATTTGTTAAATGCCCAAGTTATTTATTACAATGAAATTACTTTATGCCAAGCACAATGCCAAAGCCATTCATTTCGTAACGGTTTATGGTGGTTGGTAGTGCATAAAATAATTTAGTATGAGCTAAACGACATTGTTGCTGTTTAATGGCTTTCATTCAACCGAAATACGCATAGCGAACACTTGACATTTTTTTTTTTAATTTTCATACATAAGAAATATACATGCACATACATGTATGTATGTACATATGTATGTATGATGCCAGCGGAGGAACCGCTGCTTCAACCGATGACTACTACTTAGCGGAGACTTTGTAATCTTACAATTTAAATAATGAAATAGGTGGCAACTCTAAAACTAAAATATATCTAGACTTATTAAAAAGTCAACATTATGCTGGAAAATATCTATAAATTTTAATTTGAAAAAATGTATTTCAATACTCATCACATTATATACTTTTTCACTTTCAAAACTTTTTTTTTTTGCATTTTAAAAGTCATAAAGGAATTTAGACCCTATTTTGTCAATGTAATATACWTATATTCATAATCTTGCCATATGCTTTGTAAATTTTGTAACAGAAGACTAATAATATAAATATATTTCATTGGACGTACCGAAAAAGTGCCGTTATTTGCACACCCTGATATTGATGGTATATTAAGTTTGGCACGAAGTCTCCCAGACGAAAACCCCGACGCCCCTATAAAATATATATATATAGTTAATTAAGCCATGTCCGTCTATCAGTCCATCCATTCGTCCGCCTGTCTGTACCGAACTACTCGCTCAGTTTTTAAGATATCGATCTGAAGGTACTCATTTGTCGGAATCGTCGATAACAGATCACCTTATGCTAGGCTGGATTACAAACTGAGAGAAGAGATCCATGTTGGGATCGACTTCGTAACTTRACCTWACCTCTTCTTCTTAATTGGCGTAGTCAACGCTTACGCGATTATAGCCGAGTTAACAACCGCGTGCCAGTCGTTTCTTCTTTTCGCTACKTGGCGCCTGGTCCTTCCAACGGAGTGCAGGTCTTCCTCTTCCTCTGCTTCCCCCGGCGGGTACTGCTTCGAATACTTTCAGAGCTTGAGTGTTTTCGTCCATCCGGACAACATGACCTAGCCAGCATAGCCGCTGTCTTTTAATTCGCTGAACTATGTCAATGTCATCGTATATCTCGTACAGCTCATCGTTCCATCGAATGCGATATTCGCCGTGGYCAACGCGCAAAGGACCATAAATCTTTCGCAGAACTTTTCTCTCGAAAACTCGCAACGYCGACTCATCHGTTGTTGWCATCGTCCAAGCCTCTGCWCCATATAGCMGGACGGGWATTATGAGTGACTTATAGAGTTTGGTTTTTGTTTGTCGAGAGAGGACTTTGCTTCTCAATTGCTTAGTTTTTTTTTGAAATCCATACGTAACATGGGACAGACATACCCTCAACCTTACATAAGAGTTCATAGAAAAACTATGSTATAACTTCAACGGAAAAAAGGTGTAAGCCAAATCTACAAATCTTTTGTTGTAAATGTAATATCAATTAATCGAGGCATTATTTAAAATATTATTAMCTTGGCACGTCTTCTGTTGCAAAACCAATCCAATGTATTTTAAAAACATGCCTCGAAATTTTGACCAATGCTACAGGCACACTTATTTCAAAAAACCGATAAAAATTCAAGTACTTTTTTGAAGAACATTTTGAACATTCYTTGAAGTGGCGTTAGCTTTCGTTTTTGRWTACAAGCACTGCCGAAATCTTCGAGTATCTTTTAGAYATGAAAATATTGTTTCTCTAAATCCAATAAGCGTTATGAGAGAGTTGRATATGTATTCAACCGTTATAACTTCACTAAAATTAAGGGGGAAAGTTAGAAAATATTCCGGTAAMACTTGCAAGATAAAGTGTTAATATCCTTTGGGAATAGGAAAATCTGTTTGTAGAGTTCCAGAGAGACAAGGGTTTTGAATTAAAGCCTCTGCTTCTAATGCCAGAGAGAAAAGTCTTTGAATTAAAATCGCTACTTCATGTATCAATTTTGTGAATATAATTTTCGCTTAAAGACTCTGCTTGTGAATTGTTTGAAAAAAAACTCCCACGACACGCCATTGTAATAAAAATCCAAATATTTGAGTGAATAATTTAGAAATTATTTCTGCTTTAATGATTTCCACCTCTCCCAGTACGCACTTTTTTGGCCGCCACTGTAATCAGCTTACGAACAGCGACGAAAATATGCAAATGGTCAAGCGATTTCGCTATAAAGAATGCCAAATGTCTTTGCTTGGATAAACTAGTCATAAATAAACGAAAAATTATATAGCAACACCTACACATATGTACACACATTCAACCATATTTATTTGGTATGCAATAAAATATTTTCTGCGCTTTGACATTTGGCTGGTATGTGTTATATAATCATACAGTTATTTATAACCAAAAAAATAAATAAATATAAAATGTATAAAAATAACTGTACAAACGAAGGTGGTGCCATTGCCGAGCCTTCACTGACCGCGYCAAAACAACAACAAACGTAAAATGCAAAATTCAAAAACCGAAATATTGTTTTTACCAAAAATATTTGAATAKTGAATCATCGTTCAATTAATTGCGTCGCCATTTTTCATGGCATTTTTTAATAAGCAAAAAATTGGAGAAGAAAACATCACACTAAAGACAGACATTAATTAAATGGTATTAGAGCTGATAAAATATGCTAGAAAAAGCAATATTTAATATATTTAGCACTCATATTCTTAGAAAATGAAGATTTGTGAGAGTTTTTTCTTGGATCCTTTTCAAGCAACATTAATTATTAATAATAATTTTMGTTGCAYAAAATTTTAAAATGCATAYTTAATAATAATTTTATTTTATACTCTCAAAAATTTGTCAATTTAAATAATTATAATTTAATTTTTATTTCTATTTCTTAAAGCCGAAGTCAAAATGCCCAGCGGTAAAGTTGACAAGCCTGTCATTCAAGACAATCGTGACGGTACAGTGTCAATCAAATATGAACCCAAGGAGGAGGGCACACACGAGCTGGTCGTGAAATACAATGGCGAGCCCGTACAAGGTAACTAAAACTACTATATTTATTTATATAGAGTGAACCATTTCGCGGTTCCCTACTTTTTTTAAGAAAAAAACACAGAAACTTCAAATTTAATGGGGAATCATTATTATTATTCGAAAGGTCATTCTTTGGCATTTGTTTTTTGAAGATTATCTCTTTCAAATGTTGGCAGCGTCTACATCTCAGATGGTCCATCCGTTGAGTCCAATTTTCGATGACTCGTTCGAACATTTCTACCGGTGAATGGTGAATGACATACGTGATGTTTTGCTCCAAAGCCTGCATCATAGCGGGATTGTCCACATRGACTTTAGATTTTCCATATACCCACAGGAAAAAGATTAACAGCGTGCTATCACAGGATCTTCTTGGCCCAAAATATGAAATTATCTGCTCACCGAAGTGTTCGCTCCATAAATCCATTGATTGTTGCTATGTGCGAATTGACTCCGTTTTGTTGAAATCAAATRTCGCCGAGATCACGAGCTTTAATTTCAAGCATCGGTTAGTCGGTTATGATGGCGCGATAACGCTTGCCATTGACGTTACGTTCTCAAAGACATCATTTATGAAGAAATTTCCACCGCTGATTCCACCGGCCCACAACCCATACCAAACCTTTGTATTATCWGTAAGAAATGTCAGCTCTTTAATCTCTRCAGGTTGCTCTTCATCCCAAATGCGACAATTTTGGTTGTTTACATACTCATTGAACCAAAAAAGGGCCTCATCGCTGAATAAAATTTRGCTCAAAAACTTCGGAYCTTCTTCGAACTCTTCAAGAGCCCATAGAGCGAAKCAATGTCGCTTGGGAAGGTCGAGMGGCTTCAATTCTTGCACAAGCTGTATTTAGAAGTTGCTGCGAACGGCGAATCGATTATCAAGGTCTTTGTGTACACTCTCAGCTACGGCARCTATTTTTTSTTCACCGCGTTCTGGAGGGATGTATTCGGTGATCCTTTGTGGAAGGGCCTTRTTTTATAGGCTTACAAAATTCAACTCGTGCATGAATTGAAGTCGAAYGACTATCAAGCGCTTCGATCTTTCTGTGAATAGGCCTAAAACGAGATGACCACCGTTTCAGATTTTCATAAGAAATTTTTCTTCAGCGGTGATGCTAACTTTTATTTAAATGGGTATGTCAATAAACAAAATCGGCGCATTCGGAATGATGATAATCTTTAAGTATTGCGAGGACAGAGGGAATTATTGGTCCATATTTCTTCATAAATTGGGTACGCTATTGGGTACGCTATAATCCACGATTCTTCGTTCCTGAGGTAGATGATATTTGGTGCCAAAAAGAAGTATTTTCAATACAGCCGCGTCTGTCCGGCTCCGCGAAATCAATTTCAAAACAAAATGGCAAAACCCTTAACTTTATAATGAAGCTAAATTGATGGCTATAAATTATATGCGTTGGGTTTCTTCTTGAAAACCAGATGTCTAAAAAACCGTTATATAGAAATATAGAACTTACAAAATCCCCTAAATTGGTTTATTAAGCGTTTCCTTAATTCTCCTTTACAGTTTGCTCAAAACTCATTTCCCCCATTCAATCCATTTCCAGGTTCACCTTTCAAATTCCACGTTGATTCCATTACATCTGGTTATGTGACTGCCTACGGACCAGGTCTAACCCATGGTGTTACCGGTGAGCCCGCTAACTTTACCATCTCAACTAAGGGYGCCAGCGCTGGTGGACTCACTATGGCAGTGGAGGGACCCAGTAAGGCTGATGTAAGTGTACACAACAACAAATCTAACTCAACCGTTATTTGTATCAAACCATAAACATATRTACATATATGTATAATAGTTATTAACAGCATAATATTTTCCCAACACAGATCAACTACCATGACAACAAAGACGGTACGGTATCGGTACAATATCTACCCACTGCCCCTGGTGAATATCAAATCTCCGTACGTTTTGGTGACAAACATATCAAGGGTTCACCGTACTTTGCCAAAATCACCGGTGAAGGTCGYAAACGTAATCAAATTTCGGTCGGTTCCTGTTCGGAGGTCACCATGCCCGGTGAGATTACCGATGATGATTTGCGCGCATTAAACGCTTCCATACAAGCACCAAGTGGTTTGGAGGAACCGTGTTTCCTTAAGCGCATGCCTACCGGTAACATTGGCATCTCGTTTACACCACGTGAGATCGGTGTACATATGGTGTCGGTGAAGCGCATGGGCACACATATTGCCAACTCGCCTTTCAAAGTTGATGTTTGCGAACGCGAGGTTGGCGATGCWAAGAAAGTKAAGGTTTCCGGTACGGGTTTGACGGATGGTAAGACACACACTGAGAATGTTTTCGCCGTGGACACACGCAATGCCGGTTATGGTGGTTTGTCCGTATCAATTGAGGGCCCTAGCAAAGCGGAAATCCAATGTACCGATAAAGATGATGGTACCTTAAATATTTCATACATGCCCACGGAGCCAGGCTACTATATTGTGAATCTGAAATTCGCCGATCATCATGTCGAAGGCTCACCATTCACTGTAAAGGTCACTGGTGAGGGTAGCAATCGCAAACGTGAGAARATCCAACGTGAACGCGATGCTGTGCCGCTGACCGAGATCGGCAGCAAGTGCAAGTTAACCTTTAAGATGCCTGGAATCACGTCGTTCGATCTTATGGCCTGTGTAACATCGCCAAGCAATGTGACTGAAGATGCTGAGATTCARGAAGTTGAGGATGGACTCTACTCAGTGCATTTCATACCGAAAGAGTTGGGCGTACACACCGTTTCTGTGCGCTACAAGGACATGCACATCCCCGGTTCACCCTTCCAGTTTACAGTGGGTCCGTTACGCGACTCTGGCAGCCATTTAGTTAAGGCCGGCGGTTCGGGATTGGAACGCGGTATCGTTGGCGAATCAGCTGAATTCAATGTATGGACACGTGAAGCTGGTGGCGGTTCATTGGCCATCTCCGTAGAGGGTCCCAGCAAAGCTGAAATCGACTTCAAAGATCGCAAGGATGGTTCATGCGATGTCTCCTATAAGGTTACCGAACCCGGTGAATATCGTATCGGCTTGAAATTCAATGATCGCCACATACCCGACTCACCATTCAAAGTATACATTTCCCCCGACGCCGGTGATGCGCACAAATTGGAAGTGCAACAGTTYCCACAAGGTGAGCATACAACAACAAAACTAAAAATGTGTAAAAAATATTTAACTCTCATACACTTTTAAACTAAACAGGCAACATTCAAGCCGATGCTCCCTATCAATTCATGGTGCGTAAGAACGGCGCCAAGGGCACACTCGACGCCAAGATCGTTGCACCATCTGGCACCGACGACGATTGCTTTATCCAAAGCATCGACAGCGAAATGTATTCGGTACGTTTCTATCCACGTGAGAACGGCATTCATGCCATACACGTCAAATTCAACGGCGTACACATACCCGGCTCACCATTCAGAATCAAGGTTGGCAAAGATGTGGCCGATCCAGCTGCCGTACACGCCACCGGCGCCGGTTTGGATGAAGTGAAGACTGGCCACAAGGCCGACTTTATTATAAACACATGCAATGCCGGTGTCGGCACGCTAACCGTTTCGATTGACGGCCCCTCAAAGGTTGCCATGGACTGTACCGAAGTGGAGGAAGGCTACAAAGTGCGCTACACACCACTATTGCCGGGCGAGCACTACATTTCAATCAAATACAATAACATGCATATTGTCGGCTCACCGTTCAAGGTGAACTGTATCGGTGAGTACACTAACTAACAAGTCGAGGTCGTGACCTCTCGAGTTCATAATTTTTTTTTTACACATTTCCACTTGCTTTTTTTAGGCGACAAACTGGCCGATGAAGGCGCACAGGAAACCTCCACCGTGTCTGTTGAGACAGTACAGAAGCTGGCCAAGGGCGGCAAGAACGTCGGTGTACATATGCCCACCTTCAAATCGGACGCCTCCAAAATTACATCCAAGGGCATGGGCTTGAAGAAGGCTTACATGGGYAAACAGAACAACTTCACGGTGAATGCCACAGATGCCGGCAACAACATGCTCTTCGTGGGCATGTACGGTCCGAAAGGTCCGTGCGAGGAATTCAATGTCAAACACACCGGCCGAAACAATTTCAACGTGAACTATATGGTGCGCGATCGCGGCCAATATATACTAATAGTCAAATGGGGMGAAGAACATATTCCCGGCTCCCCATTCCAAATCGATGTCTAGGCTAGAGGATCAAAGTGTAAAAGTGCCTTACGAACGGTGCAATTATCATTATGATTTTTTTTTTAATAGAAGCATAAAGCAGACGCACAAGTAAAAAGTGAAGAACAAAAACAACAACAACATGCACATATACATATGTATGTAATGTTTGTAGCAGTAAAGTCGAAAAGAAATTTATCATTTACCTAACATAAATACATAGCAAAACACATTATCGCGAATGGGTTCGATGAAGTTTGTAGCACAAATTCAAATTAAAAAAAAAATCTCATTTCTACAATTTCTGTTTTTTGTTTTGTATTTTCATCGCGCTTTTGTATTGCCTCTGGAAATTATTTCTATAAAAGCATATGTATTTATTAAGTTAACTGGAGTCTTCAAAAAGTCTATGTAAATAAAATTCGGACAATTCATTAATTAGACGAATGAAACCTTAAAAGATATATATTTAAAAAAAGGAAATAACGATATATTGCCATTTTTTGATAGTGAATACATTTTGTTGTTCCCATGAAGAAAATTTAAAATAAAAATAAAAATAGATAAAAAATCTTGCTGCTTTGTGAAATTAAACGTAATTATTATAAATGTTACGTAACGTATGTCCTATTTCATTGCTTATTTATAATGAGAGTAATTGTTTTTTTAAGATAATGATTTACATAAATGTTCGAGCTGAGTAAATACTTTTTATTATCCATTGAATAATATTATATTATTATTATTATTATTATTATTACTATTATTATGTACGTGTTGTTTTTTATTTTATTTTCAACAAATCATTTGAATTAAAGGAAAATAAACTTGCAAATAATAATAAAAAAAATTTAAAATTTTAATTTTGCGTTGATTATTTGCGTAAYGCATCAGTTCGGCACCATGCCTGAAAATTACTTCAGAATAATGTAAGAGCAGGTTCTTGGGGAAAATGATGTGCTAAAAATAGCAGAGCAACATCTCAAAAACTTCGCGTATGTACAGATAGAGGACATGACATTCAAAGAATATATAATATATTATATTTTTTTATTTCTATCTCAGTTTTTATGATTGATTATCTATTTTTCTGCCCGCTTCACAGTCAGCCTTTCTTCTTTTTCATTTCTGTGAGTATTTTACTCCAACAAATTCAATCAAGTCAAACTTATTGCAGTAATTAAATATTTCATACATACATATATGTATACACATACATACGCAACTTCATTGTTGTAGAAAATAAGAAAATTGTTTATTGAGTACATCGACGTACTATTCCAGCATAATATTGAGTGCAATATTATTTGTGTATTATCTCTCTTTACGCGAACGCTAAATAACAACAAACTGGCAGTCAGAAAAACAGCTGATTATTTATTTAAAGCTAGGAAATAGTTGAGATTCGTTTSGTAACAATTAACTATCAATTATGGTAATGTGCTTTAAGTGAAAAAACTTAAGCTGAAGTGGACTTCGGGTTAGAAACGCTCATATATTCAACATAACCATAAATAATTTAATTGTTTTTGTTGTCCTTCAACAGGTACAGCTGCAAGCATATCGTGCGAAAATTGTCATATTTCTTTGAATATGAAGATGAGACCGCCGAAAGCTTTACGTGTGTGTATTTCGACTACGCTATGCAGGGGTAAGTGGTTTTTGGAAAAAATGYGCTGAGAGATAACTCTTATTATGATGAACTATTATCTATTAGTATATCAATAAATATAAGAAGTCAATAATAGCAATAGCACCCGTTCCCACGACAGTCGGGTCTATGTAACCGAAAGGGACCCGCATTTTTATCCGGCCAAGGACTGTAAACTCGGCATAATTTTGCCGCTCCAACAGGAACAGCAAAAGCACAATGGACTGCATACTGCTTCCCAAAATTGTGTTGAAGTTGTGATTATAGTTGCAACGTGAAATTCTTGGMTGATTTAAATAAAAAAATATTTGTTTCTTATATAAGCATAAGAGACTACCGCACCTAATTATAAATAGGAAATAAAAGTAAGGAAGTGCTAAGATCGGATGTAACCGAACAAATTTTGACCAGCCTAAAGGTTTAAAGTCAGGACACCGACTGTTTGAAAATCCTGATATTAGTTATATGAGATGTAAAGGTGTATGGAGGCTAAGGAAAGAATTGACCCGATTTCATCAATTTTTGACATCCGACATACCATTACCAGGAAAGGATTCTCTCCGAATTCTAATTACATATCTCATACATTAAACGATATTTTCGATAAAAAAAAAAATTAGCCATAAGCATTCAGGTCCACATATTCGGTATGTGGGGGTTTCATAAGTTAATGGCTTGATTTCGATTATTTTAAGACTTGGATGTCACATCTTACATATAGTTTTCTTACAAAAACTCCATTGGTGTTGGATTTGTATACTGTTAAATGAAGGAAATAGTCAGAAAATGGGTGTGGCTGTATTCCGTTTTCGCCCATTTTCACACTGTAGGATATGTCAATAMTATGTACCGTCGAATTTGTTACACTACTTCTTCAGATATGCCTAGAGTTAAACTTCCAGAGTAAATGTTATGTTTTGTAAAATATAAATAGTCAATACTGTGCCGGGTCATGCCAACTTTTTAAAAAAATTGCCTGTTCAGGTGCAGGTCCCCTACATCAAATTACAGTGTTATATCTTAATTTGGTGCTTAGTAATACGACATTATAAGAATTGACATCTCAATTTTTACTCAAATCATCGCTTGCACGGGCAGACGGAGTTAGATAATCACTCTGAATTACACTCGTCTTATTCTGATTATTTATACACCTATGAATAACTCTTTAGCTACCTCGATTAGTTTTGGACAATACAAACAATTCTTCACGATAACCCGAAAGTATGCACTTTCGATGGTCAAATTAGTGGTTTTTATAGCGGTTGTCGAACTCAATATTCTATTCTTAATATGTCTTTTATTATGTATGAAAAAATGAAACACTTAACACATTTTTTATGAACCAAACGATTCAATACACATACATAGGTTATTTAAAAAACTAAATTAAGGTTAATATAACATGTGGTAAAATGAATTTATGAATTTACAATGTAGTGCTGTCGTCCTGTTGTTCAGATTCATGCAGTTCACCGCAACGGCCAGCCTTTTGCAATGGATCTTCATCGCTTTCTGAACTCGAGAGCTCGGTCTCAGGTGGACAATAGTATATAGTGGAAGTTTTTGGAAATGTTAGCCGCCCAATGTGGTACTTAAARAATCTGCGTGCATGCTTTTCTCCAACAACACTGCTCATAAGTTCTTTAGTTACTTGAAAATCGCCATCCATTGAAGGCGCCTTACGTTGCGGAGTATATAGCATTATTCGATTTGCTTTTACGGCGCTTTCAAGTGTAGTGTTCGAAATGTTGGAACGATAGTCCATTGTTTTATTATTCTTCGTGAGCCGCCTTTGTTTACGACGTGGTTCGGTAACGGCATGGCGCACCCCTATCTTAGAAGTTGCTTTGGTAGGTGTAACGTGTTCTTCTACAGAAGGAGATAATATGATTAACTCTTTAGCAGTTTTAAATTGTGTCTTAATTTTAGGAGTTCTTTCCAAAGAACTTSTTGAACTCTCTTCAATAGGTGACAAATGGCTAGTGGCTTTCTTGCGCGGCATATGCTGTTTATTTTCTATGCAAGGCGTTGCAGTAGACGAGCACTCTAAATTTTCATCTATAGCTGGTATTCGGTTTGGTAGYTGCTTGCGCGCAGCAGCAGTATTCACCGCAGTTGAATTGCAAATATTTTCCGAATGTGCAAGAAAAGTGTTCTCTTTTGTTTCATCGGGTTTTTCATYGAATTTTCTCAAAGTTTGGTTCTTCATTGATTTGGATTGAGTTTTATTTTTCCTCTCCGTTTTCTTTTTCGTTTTTGCAGTTGACATAGATTCTTTTACTTCCTTATTTCGAGAACTTCCAGCTAAATTATATAAGTTGCTATTTGTGCTTTCCAAAGAAGTACATGGTTGGGGTTTGGRTGAGTTGTATTTGTCGTCGTTTTGTTTCAGGCTTTTTAAAGATAGAGCTTTAGCTATTTTAATATCGTTTTCAAATGTTGTGTTATATTCTGAGGAACTATTTCCATTTTGTGTTTTATCGACACGTTTTGATTTGATTGTTTTMGCATTTTTTATTTTATTAGTATTTAACAGTGATAATGCCTTCTGGGCAGCCGTGCGTTTTGTAGTGATCTTAGATGGTGCTGTATGTGGAATACTACTTTTTACGGATTTGGGTTTTGTTGGTGTTTCATACACTTTTTCTATCATGGACATCAATTGATTTCTACTGATAAAAATATATTATATGTATATATTCATAATTTTTTTTAAATAAATCTTACCTATTCCCTTTTTGTAGTAAAGATTCTTCCACCATGCCAATGGGGAAAGAATTTTTTTGGGATCCTCTTACTGGTGTAAGACTGTCCCGCTTCGAAAAACATCTCCCTTGGAAATCACAATCGGAAGCCGAACTAGAACTGTCCTGCCGTGTAAAATGATGTCTTTTATTTTTATTTTCAGAAAAAAYTGTTAACTTTGCGTGTTCTTTGTCAATAATTTCTGATTCTTCATTACTTGACATTTTCCAATATTTAGGAGTTGTAATTGAATTTAATTGATATTTGCAACAATTGCAATTATGTAGCTTGTGCGGTTTTGGTTCAACAAACATACCACGTGTGCAGCAAGATGTTTGATAATTTTTACATTTTTTGAAACACTGCTTATATTTCGGTTTTCGCATGTGATGGCACTTCTGTACAGATCGTATATATCGGTCGTCTTCACAAGACAATGATGAATCAGTATCAGTTGATTGTACCTTAGTTTTAGCAATATGTGCACTATGCTGTCGGCGCATCCAACCACCAACTTCTTTTTCAATACGTACCGAATCAAATGTATTCATAACGTTTTCCAGACCAGTTTTCTTTAATTTTAACTCATGCTCTTTTAATATTGGACGTGTTGAATTTAAAATATCTTGAATTTCCTCCGATTCCATTATAAAAGTAGTCTTTTCTTGTTCTGATGATTGATTCATTAGATGGTGATATTCGATATCATCAAGATCTTCCACTTCCTCTGCTTCATCTGCGTCATCATTGGARGAATCGTCGTCAAACTCTTTATCAAGTGAATTCACATCGTAAACTTCTCCATCGTCACGTTCAGCTATATTCTACAATAACAAAATTTCATATATTTCTCATTCTCATATTGGTAAATGATATTACGTACTTCTAAAAAACTACTCCACCAAGTGCAACGTCGATACTCCAATTCTTCCAGGGCATTTTCATTGAAAACTAAACGATTCATTCTATGAATCAAAACAAAGAGATTTTCCAAATAATAACTTTGTAGTGTTTCGTATAGAAAATTTCACTGTTTCGGTATTTTTCAAATTTATAAAATGATGCGCGCGAATAGAGATGCCACTATTTGCTATTTGGTTGTGTTATACTGTTATAAACTATTTATTATAATTTTAATAATATTCCAATATTCTTATGACTACAAAATTAATATAATTTCAATTCAATCGCAAACTATGGCATCAAGTCCAACATATATTCGAGCATCTATGCTTGTAGGAGTTCGTTCACATTTGTTTCCAAGATTCTTGTAGGAAATTGGTTTTATTCGATTCTATTATAATAAATGGCAATATACGCATAAAAGAAAGAAACTGAAACGAAATGAAAAGCCGAACAAAAATGTGTTGCCATATTGTTTATCAAGAGAATAAATAAATGTATTCCACGAAAGAAAACTATTGTTTACTTTTTGTTTTTAATTTGGTAACGTTGGAAACTAGGTTTTTGGTTAGTGTATACAGTCAGCTGATTAATGCAATTGAAACGTGCAATTCCCAAATACAATGATTAGTAGCAAATTAGCTTTTGAAAATACCGTCAAAAATAATTTATAATTAATGACATCCTGGAAATATATTTTAATAAGCTGCACAAGTCATGTAAAATTAGAAATTTAACAGTTCAGAACTGATATCAGTAAGGATTGTGTTTGATTTTGTTCTTGAAATATACATTTGTGGCTCGTCCTATTTTTTTAATCAAAGTAAAATAAAATTTTAAAAATATATATTTTAGTTAATAATGTGGCACTTACGACGTTTTTTCACGCAATTCGCTGAGGAAATCAGCGCACCTACCGATTTAATTAGCTGCTTGCAGCAAACGCCTCAGAAGATACATAACAGTTTTGGCGGTTATCGTAACCTCGATAGTTTAACATGGCTACACAATGCAGCACCATGTTTTCCGCTGCACGGTGAACAAATTCAAATAATTCATGAGCCGCATCAYTTCTATGAAACGCTAGTGCAACGTAGCGCGTCAGCTCGAGAGCGTATTGTATTAGCCAGTCTATATCTGGGTACAGGTCAATTGGAAAACGCTTTCGTACAAACATTACGTAGCAGCTTGCAACAACAATCCTCACTGCATGTCAATGTACTATTGGACTTTACGCGCGGTACACGAGGTGAAGTCAACTCCAAAACGATGCTGTTGCCGCTTTTACGTGATTTTGGCGACCAGATGAGATTATCACTTTATCATACACCAGATTTACGTGGTATGACGAAAAGATTAGCTCCACCACGTTGGAATGAGCTMCTCGGGCTGCAACACATGAAGGTTTATCTCTTCGATGACGCTGTTCTTATATCGGGAGCGAATTTGTCAAATGATTATTTCACGAATCGTCAAGATCGTTATATACTCATCGAAGATAAACCACTTGCAGACTTTTATGCACAGTTTATTGCCAGAGTGCAGGAATTCAGTTTGGCTGTTAATAAAAATGCACAGGAAGAATTGCATAAAGATGGAAAAATTCTACCATATGAAGGTGTAAAAGAAGAATTCATTATGCATGCAAAACAGCGTATCTCTGATTTTATGAAGGATACCTACATTCAGCAGCAGAAAATAGTGGAGGAACATAAAGGTTTTGAAATATCTTYTGTACATGAGAACTTTGACGTGAAATACTTTTAATTTCATTTTAGGTGCTGATACGTGGATATTCCCRCTTGTTGAAATGGGTCAAATAGGTATTCACCACGACAGCCTTGTGACGAAGCAACTCCTATCATCGCCAATTGAAGGTTCCCGCCTAAAACTTGCCACCGGTTATTTTAATTTAACTCAAGAATACATGGATACCTTGGCTAGTAATTGTTTRGCTCAGTGCAGTATTCTAATGGCCCATCCTAATGTATGCCCATCTTATAATTTCTATTTATCAGTCGATTTTATATACTAATACGGTTTATTTCTTCTTAAGGCAAATGGGTTTCAAGGTGCTAGYGGCCCAGCTGGTGGTATACCAGCGGCCTACACATTAATAGCAAAGAAGTTTTACGAAAACCTTGTGCAACTGAAACAAAATCATCGTGTTAACTTCTTTGAGTATGAAAAAGATGGTTGGACCTATCATGCCAAAGGATTATGGTAAAAACTWAAATGAAAAAAAAAGAAATCAAAAAGTTTATTTGTAGAAATAATAAAAAAAAAAAAAATATTTTAGGTATTATCTACCAGGCACTTCATTTCCTAATGCTACGCTGATTGGCTCTTCAAACTTTGGCGAACGTTCTGTGAATCGAGATCTTGAAACACAAGTGTGCCTCGTTACCACAMACGACGGATTGGCAGAACGTTTACAAGGCGAAGCTGACCGACTCTTTAGTTCTTCAAGTACTGCGGARAATGAAATTACCTCAAGACCTGTACCTCATTGGGTACAAGCTGTAGTTAAAGTATTTAGAAATTTCTTTTAAGTGGTGGCCAATGTCTACAATAGACTTGTGGTAACAACAATGCCGTACTGTCATAGGCATAAAGGACTCTGGGAACAACTTTAAGTTAAGGAGTGTGAATTTAATAGCAACCCTCAAATTAACAAAAAATATTTTCTTGCTGAATTTTATTTTTTGATAGATTTGAGCATAAGTTATTTTTATCTCCAATATTATCTATTTTTGTACTATGTGTATAGTCTTTATTGGAGTTAATTGCACAACAAACATGTTGGATTTAGCAAATTTTTTCGAAATATTTTAATATACATATGTACTACAATATTTCTTYTTAAATATGGTTTTCTTATATAGGGTTTCAAATGTCTGTTTATATTTACGGAGTTTGTATGTCAAAAAGCTCAAATTTAATAATTGTATGAAAAAATAAATTAATACAAATTTAATTGCTACATAAATTTGCAAATTATCTTAAATTGCAGTTTAAGAAGTAATCGGTAGAAAGTGACTACATAGGTTCCTGCATTTTAAACACAGATTTTAAATTCAGTTAAATTCATAATTCAACATAAATTATTAAATAGRATCGACTCCCGTTAACTATCGATTTATCTGATTTTCGATAAGTGCCTCTAATTGTAATAGATTTGAAAAGGCAAAAGATTAAACCCATCTATGAAATTGAGGCTGCCATTATCACACAAAAGTTTTTGTATTTGCATTCGGCAGAAGGGAAATATATTATATTTTAATTCCAACATTTATATTTTTTATTGTTAGGTTGAAAATTTTATTTTGCTTATTTGCAATAAATTTATTTTGTTTATAAGATACTTTCATTTCAACTCAAATGAAAATCWAGACGGCAGCCCTGGCTGTGAATCAACGCAAAAGAAACTGAAAAAATGTCCCGAAAGCAATTGCAAGATCGGCTATAGCGGCATTTTGGTAGTTTGGTTTGTGTTGTTCGATTGGTGAGTTTATTTTGTTTGGTACGGTAGTGCGCGTAATTAAAGTTGATATGTGGGAGAACGTTAAATACATCGCTTTCGAAAATATTAAGTGAAATTTGATAGTATTTCTTCATATGAATCTTAGATAATTCAATTCAGGTAATTATGTAAAAGAAATGTTGGTCAGAAAGTTACTAAATCTTATTAGAATTTTAGTTTAAAAGAAAATAGGCGCCCTTGAAAAAGTGCATGCATAACGGTACATACGAAAGAAGTGCGAAAAGAAAAATAAACTGAAAAGGAAACTTATTGCAAAGTGGTTTGAATTATGGATTCTGGAACTTTATTGGCAGTAATTTGTGAACAATAATTGAAAAATTTTAGCAACTATATAAGAGTGAATTCCTTTTTTGCATTTTAATTTGTTATTCAACCAAAAAACCTTAAAATTSAAACAATGATTCTTAGTAATAGTAGAAGAGAATCAAAGCAGTTCCCATATAAGTATGTTTGAGCAATATTACAATCATCCAGAGAGGACATATGGGATCCTTGTGATGTATTTACATTCTAACAAGTAACAATTAAAGAAATTTTGTGTCAAATACAATAATTTGGATTGTTTAAGAGAAAGTGTTTTGTGAAATTAACTTAATATTTAATTGTAATCGTAAAAGCTAATATTAGTATAGTGTCAAGGCTATCTTATTAACAGCAGAGCGAAATCAAATATAAAACTATTACTGAAATATCTTCACACGTCCAAACATTGCATCGATAGAAAAAATAAAATAAACAATTAAATGAAAGTTTTTTATAAAAAAATTGTAATAAGAAATGGAAATAAAAATTATAATAAAATTTGAACAAAAATTGACCTGCAACCAAACTGCTTTAAGAGCAAGGATCTCAATATGTGTTAACTGACAATATTATAATTTAAAGTGACAGAAATATAATCTTAAGAATAATCTAACACTTAACAAAAATTCCCTATACATACTAATTAAATCACCACTTACAACAACTTCTTTCGTGTATGTATAAAAGCAAAATATTGTAAGGAAAGATTAGGTACAGAGGCCTATAACCATACTTGTGCATTTTTTAAATTTAGGTTGTGTATAAATAACATACATGCATTACGCGGCCACATTCATATTTTTTCTTAAGTATTGTTTAATACCGGCATATTGCTCACATATGGATAAATACAATGTGACTAGTGTGTAAATCAGCACTTGTTTGTATACTACTTAACAGTCTTTAAAAATAAATTGTTTTCATTTTGCAATGCATGTCAAATAAATGTCATAAAACATGGAATTATTATGTTGCACAGTTGCTAAGGTTTGACTAAAATAAYAAAATAAACAGCTTATGACTAATAAGAACTGCACAATCCTATTCTTTCCAAAATAATACGCTAATCAAAAGCAAATAACAAGGAGACAGAGTTTTAATTTTCTTAGGCACTAAAATGCACCCCACGCATTGTGCTTAACAATTGGCACAAAGTTAATTCGTGACTGGTTTTTCCTTTTTCTCCCATACATTCGATTAATTCTTACTAATTAAACATTTGTATTTCTTGCAGATTCGATGCGGATCATATGCGCTTACGCGTTGCTTTGTTTACATTTGCTAGCTAGTGCGGTATTGTGATTTCAAGTAAATTTTCAACAATACGACAAATTTACATATATACCAAATAGTGTTTGACATCATGCCAATCTTTTGTAAGGGAACCGATAGATCAAATGTGCTATTACTATCGGGACTTAATTAAAGTGTGCTTGTAACAAATAAAAAATAAGTGTCACGCTGAAATGAAGTACTTGATCAAATGAATCAAGCGACTAACGAATTTCGATCAMGTCAACTCAACCTACAAATATAATAAAAATATATTTATAATAAATATATTTGTGACAACGAAACCGTTTTGGCGTAGTTTTACTAAGCTGTATTTGTGTGTGTTTGCTTTTGTCACAATTGATCGCATTTTTAATTGCAGCCATAATTTGCCAACATAAATTCAATTAAACTTACTAATTGCTCCGTTCGCCCAACCTTTGTTAAGTGAATATGTATGAGATAGACGAAAGATAATTGCAAGTGTCACGCTACTTCATGAAAAAGGTCAATTACAAATAAAAGAAAAACAAACATACATAACTAATGTTTTTGTGTTGGTAAGTGCGCTTGTGCAAATTTTGTGTAAATTGAAAAAAAAAGTGTCGGGAAAAATGTATACGAAACGCCCACCCATTAAAGTGCTCCATCTTAAAGGTAAAGTAAGTTTCCGTCATGGGTCGAATTTAGAGTTGCTGCCTTGTGTTGTGAATAGAAAACTTGGTGGWATAGCTGCTCCGATGTATGTGACATTTTTGATATTGCTTTACGCCAGTAATTTCGATCTTACCAAAGCGCRGGCGGCTGGTAAGGACCCTGCCACAGCAGATATAACTGCTACGACGCTTACAGCAACAACTGCACATGCGAATCACAAGCAACATCATCGTAGTACACTGCAATACGCACACAATAATTTTACCCATTTGCAAGAAAGAAGTGCAACAGATTTTATGGCGGAAAAGGGTGGCGTTAGCGCTGGTAGCAGTATGCCAGATGTTSCGGTACCTTTGGCGGCGCGTACATCAGATGCCCGAACAAATGCAGGTGAGTTTGATTGAATTCTAYTATTTTAACCAAAACTTATTAGAACATTTGTAGCTAAGTTTCTGATAAAAATATGGATGTTATTGAAATATCAAAAAAAAAAAAAAACSTAATAATAATAGTGGTTTGTAAATTATGTCGATAGGAATATTAAAAAGTTTGATATAGAGTTAATTACGTATATCGATGGAAAATTATAATACAAATAATATCCCCCATTTATACTAGTGTGATGAACTTCCCCAGAGTACAATCAGCCTTAAGGCTATATATAAATATTTTTATGCGCTTACACATGCATGCAAGCAAGTGCATTACTAAAATAAACAAACAGTAACAATTGTGCGGTGCATCTAAGGTGTCAGTATATGTATGTACATACAAGCAGATGTAATGCCTCAATTCAATCATGTTGCAGCTACACATGTACATACATGGATTGCAGCCAGCATGTTGTAATTCCTTTTGCTATACAGTTTCATTTTTCCACACWTCATGCGAAATGCAACTGGGCAACAGCGCGGCTACCACAGTCACAACAACTACAATACTACAACACAACATAGGAAAACCGCTGGAATAATTGCTTTGTCATTTACATTAGCTCCATGAACTGCAGCAATGCGTCGTCTTACATAAATATCAAATCAAAATTGACAGGAAGGCAGGACCGCATGTAAAAATGTGTATATCTGACTAACATGCGTATGTATGTATTAAATATGTAGAGTGCGTTATGGGGCAGCGACAGGTCAACCGAATSAGTTAAAATGTAGAAAAAGAAAAAAGTTTCTTAGGCGCCTCAAAAGTCGTCTAAGCTGATCTACAGGCATCTAAAACAGGTGTACACAGTGAGATCCTCCATGTTACATATTCAAAATAAGAAAAGAAAATGTTAATTATATTAAGATGTGCGCTCTTGTGTCTGTGTGCATTAATACATTTGGGTAAAACATGCTATATTGCATTGTTTGTCTTAACTTCGGTTTACTTCAACAAATATTGAGTGCCCCATTTCTTTTTCGAATTTTGGAGTGATATTGAGCKGCATTATTTCACTTTTTCAAATATATCTGTATTTAATAAATATATATTCGCGCAACAYTTGTCGGTTGTTGTGTCATACAACCACATACAAACAAACATATTTCCATGTGTGTTTGCTTTGATTTCCTGGCTGCTTCAATATTATTAATATCATGGCTTTTGTTTCGGTAATTTAATACCTTTTTCTTTAAGCTGTTTGGTTAGAAAAAACAAAAATATTATGTATGTATAGCGGAATAGCATTAAACCTCAGCTGTTTTGTGGCACACAAATGAAGCTCATTATATTTCAATAACCAATACCAAAGCCAAAGTACCAACCAAGCCGGGCAAGACGAATGAAGGAAAACGGACAAGCCGAAGAAGACTGAGAAAAGTACAAAATCAGTGTTGAGTTATGAAAACCACTTGAAATTTTGTGTGAACACTGCCTTGTAGGAAGTTCTCGCTGCTTACCAGATGTCTGTTTCTCAACATTATTTTTTGTATTTGAACGATGGATTGCATTTTTAATTTAAAATTKCAATTTGATTTATTTTTAGTCGAATTCTGATTAGTAAAATATAAGTTTTCGTTTTATGTTCTCCGAGTTGTTTGACAGCAYTTGACCCAATTTAGGATCTTTTTCAATTCTGTTATATAAATATAACTCCGATTGTTTCGAGAATGGTTTGTTGGAGCGAATTGAAGGTCACTTTAAAAGTAATTTTTTTTTTAGTTTTTTTTTCTGAAATTTGAAAAACAGCTGGGTACTTTATTTTTAACAACACAATTCCTGCTGGGTACCTCTAAACCCCAAAATACATACATAAACTGCTATAGATATACTCGTAAGAACACATGTCCATCCAACCATGCATGTAATACACAAAATAAGAAGTGGCGCTGACAGCGTACGCTTGTTGTGTGCCTAAGAGGGGGTCATGAATAAACGAATACCCCCGTACTTTGAGCACATCCGTTGCAAAGACTGGTCTACCATTAGCTTGCACTGATTTTTTGGGCACATTAAACGTTTTGTGACAAAATCCAAGTGTACACTTCCTTCTTCAGCGCCGGCTATATACAGTCTTATCTGGTCTTCGCAAACAATATATWKWTWTWTTTTTTTTTTGTTTTGTGGAGCGAAAGAGTTTTTTCCTTCGAAGTTATAAAATAAACGCCAGCGGCTTGGTGTGACGATCATACAAACTGTACGTGTGATGCAGTGGAAGCGACACGTACATGTATTAAGGGTGTCCCTTCCGGGGGTCGAAAATTAATAGAATAATATAATATTTTAATTTAATTAATTTTAATGAAAAAATATTGTGAACAATTTTGACACACACCACCTCTTCGTCGATTTCAAAGCTGCTTTCGACAGAACGAAAAGGAGCTGCCTTTACGCCGCGATGTCTGAATTTGGTATCCCTGCAAAACTTATACGGCT
>NW_017534486.1:1129075-1132678 GCF_001853355.1 Bactrocera latifrons
TGACTCCATATAAAATGTTTCAGCCATATTATGGGGCACACTTAAAACCCGAAAATATTGAATTAAAGTCATCTTTATAGCATTTAGAATAAATTCTATCTTCATGTTACGCAAAACTCAATTTTGGAAAAATATTACAACTAGAATATTTAAAAAATCGACCACCCTAACTCTGCGGACTCTTTCAAGCAGCAGTAAAAGGTTGAAAATGCAGCGTCTCGTCACTTAAGATAATTTATAGTTCATATTTACTTACATAAGTACACACACACACTGACTCACATCTGCACTGGCGGTAGACACCAAACGCAGTGCCATTCACGCCGCTGTTTACCAGCAAATTATGGCATGCTTGTGCACTTGCATGCATAAGCAAATCTGAGTTGTGAGAAAGCCTTTCTCAAATATTTGAACCCCTTTTGTTAATATGGCTAAGCCGTTTAAGACCTAATTATATCTTTGCGGCTCAAATGAAAGTGCGATAAGCTGTTAAATACCAAAATGCGTGCTTGCATACATAAATCCGTTACTGTTTACACATGCACTTCTGCTGAAATGAGTCAGAGCAAGGTAAACAACACAAGGTGCTTCAAAAATACCTAAAACCCCACAAAGTCACTATAACGTCAAGCCTTTGCATAATTAGTGAATGGTGTTTGGTTGTTTTTGCTGAAATAATATATTTAACTTAACCAAGACAAAATGCGCAATAGAGAATGTTAAAATTTGCAAGTTAAAAAAAATTATTTAATGTTATTTTTAATACTTTTGGTGATCATAGATCTGATCTAAACAATTTCTTCGGCTATTGYATCGTTGCCTTGGAAAATAATTCATTCTAAGTTTAATGAAGATATCTCGTAAAATGAAAAAGTTTTCCATATATGAACTGATTTTTGATCGATCGGTTTGTATGACAGCTATATGCTATAGTGTTCCGATCTTAACAATTTCTTTGGCGATTGCGTCGTTGCCTTGGAAAATAATCCATGCCAAATTTCTTAAAGATATCTCGTTGAAYAAAAAAGTTTTCCACATAAGAACTGGCTTTTGACCGATCAGTTTTCTTCGGAGATTGCAGTATAAATGTAGTATAGGTAGGGATCTACACAGCTACTTCGAAAATTGCATCGTGACTTCCACCATGTCACCATGAGCACATTTTTTTTACGATTTTTGTCAATTGTCAAGAATATTGAATATTTTTTTGATCGCTTAAACTTTGATTTATAGAGATGTTTTTTATACCAGTCGGTTAGTTAACAAAGGTTTAGTACTAAATTGAGTGATTTATGGCAATTTCATGCCATCTTTGCCGTTTAAACCCTACATTTCCCTTGCCAAATCGTGTTTTTTTCGCAAAACCAAATCTGGTGCGCTAAATGCAATTTCTCACAATGAAAATATTCATAAATGAGATAATAGGACACGCCTAAGCGTAAACCAAAGGCACCGCAAGTCATAAATTAAATGTCAAGCAATGAATCTTTAGATCTACAGTCGCAGCATTGGATATGCATTAGGCATCATRTTGCTGGCTACGCGCAGCTAATCGGCTCACACATATACACACAATTGCAGCAATTTTYCGCAGTTAAACGGACTTTTGTTGTGGGCTTGTTGGGTGCAAGCAGGAAGTCGGCAGCCAAACCAACAGCGATGCACTTGTAGAGCACGAATGTGGAAATGTCGAAAAGCATAAAGCAACTAAATTATGTCTGCAAAAAATAAAAAAAAAACCGAATGGATTCATTGCACATTGTGGCCGCCATAAAGCCGAGCAATGATTAAAGATAGAGGGATTTATGACGTCGCCAAAACGGCTGAACGCTGAAAGGATGCTGCACATGGCCGAACTGGCGCGGTCGTGGTTATAAATTGAGAACAAATCAAGGCAGAAAATAAATTAGYAGTACCCAGTAAATGAATATTTTAGCGTTGTGAGATCTTTTACAACAACACACACTCATATTTRCCTATTAGATRTWTTYMMTAATTGCTCATATACCCGCCTAGCTATTTRACGGACTGCCAAAGCAGTTCCGGATAATTTTGCTATTAGCATGCCTGCTGAACGCTRGCATTTCGGAACAGTACCACATTCCAAATACCAAATTCGTTTTCGGTTAACTTTCATCTATTCTCTGAGGTTTACTTCCTTTCACCTAACTAACAAATAAAAGTTCTGACCTTGTTTGCAGCATAAGTTGATTGTGTGGCAATTACTCGGTCTACAAATACTGATCGCAGTGAATTCCGAAAGTATGGAAAGATAAATAATATAAAAAAACGGCGATACTAAATACTTACAAGTATTTTTCTGGCAGAAAAAARCACCTAAAATAGTTTGCCATGATTCGTCAACGGATTTCAAGTTTATAGATTTCTATATTTGTTGTTTAACGTTTGGAAGAGCTAAACATTTTCGTTTAAGACTCGTTTTATTCTCGTAAAAACGTTAAAATTTTACTTACCACGACGCCAAAATCAACCCTGTGTAACACTCTCCTCAATCCTAAACATTTGTCGTAATTAACCGTTTAGAAATTGCTCCTTGCTTTAGATACATACTTATGATGATTTATTCAATAATACCCACGAAAGTTACGAGACTTGGGGATTTGTCTCGTTTCAAACTTTTGTGATTCTTTAAATTGTTTGGTAATAAGTTTCGACTTGGTCTCTACTGAACTATTTGACCTTAKCAGTGTTCATCTTGCCATAATCGTAGGAGTTCTTACTGGACATTCTAAAAGAGGCATTCATGCTGTAAGGATAAAAATAGAGTCGGAGGCAACTGTCAAAGTTGTATGGTAGAAGTTAGGGTAGAAATATCCAGACACTTTCTCCGCTATTGTTCAGCTTTGTAAGACTGAGGTTGAAACTTATCGGGAGTCCTACCTTCGGTGAACCAGTAAACAGCCGAAACTTGCTTCAAAAAATTTGAGATCGGCTCAAACGCTTGGCGCCCGCCATTATAAGGTGTCCAAGTGAGATCCGTGATCGACCAGTAAGGTTAGACCTAACCTTGAACTAATCGCCTCGCACAAGTGCAGTTCGAATAAAAGTGCCTTAAATAATTTAATGACACATGTCCGCTAGTCGARCGTTCATGTCTTGAAAAATAGACGAGCGTATGCAATAAATCTTCCATATTGGATTTTATATCTAAGATAACATCTTCGGTCATCAGTTCATCAGATTTCATCTCGGCACTAGTAGGCCCATTTAGATRTGGGAAGAAGGGAAAGTTCGTTATTGTTGTTGTAGYGGCAGAATTCTGCCAAGTTGACAGTCCTTGACCGGATAAARAATCCGAGTCCGTTCCCGTTACGTAAACCCGACTGTCGTCTTAGGGAAAGTTCGTCATCTGCATGAGTCGCATGCACCCTGAAAATGATACGCACATATGTAGCTCTGTTTACTATTTTTGACACTAGTTCTTATGGGTTGCCTTACGATCCACTACCACTGGGTTGCACCAAGATTCATGAACTCAGTGTACCTGTTAGAATTCAAATGAAAGATGAGGCCGTTGGCAACTCAACGAGAGACTTTATGAGCTAAATACATACAAATAACAGCAACACACAAATCTTCATC
>NW_017534486.1:1133122-1137107 GCF_001853355.1 Bactrocera latifrons
GCGGCGAGCCATCACTGAATGCAACTTGCACTTGTTAGCGTCTAAGTGTTAATTTGTTGAAAGTCCACGCAGTCAGGTGAACAGCCCGCTGGACTGACAAATCCGTTGCCTTGAAATTACATCGTCAATTGTGCATTTCATATGCACTCACACGCACATCCATAYATACATAMATATGTCTCCGGTATTAAGCAATCATTTGTGACGCAGCGTTTACTTTGTGGCCGCAGCCTCACGCACTTGCCACCGARCCACCAGCGACAAAGTCAATACAAACGCAYATGCASGCTTGTTTGTATATAGTTTATTGGTCAGCGCGTAGTAAATTCTTGTTTACCCTCCATTTGCCTGGCATACAATGTAACGCAGTCTGCGCYTGCGCGTCAGTCCKACCATAGATTGTCGTGTTTACCTTTTCTRCATTAAGCCGAAATTGATTTTCTCTGSAGTCATTTCATTATTGTCAGGTGTAATTCTCTTGCTCATACTATTTTCTTATTTTATTTACTTTGCTTGAAATCTTGTGTTGTTGTTGGCGSATTTCGTTACATTGTTGTCTACACGCTTACATACGCTTTAACACTTTCTTTTGACTGTCCCATGGCCATATGGGAATATCGGAAATGCCTCCACACAGCATGTCGCTGTCAAATAGAAATCGTGTTAACTGTTAGCTTCATATTTTGAAAATATAAAGTAAATAAATCAATTTAAGTGAAGTTATTAGCCCTATTTTTGGTGTACGGTTACTAAAAGTGAGCATTTTTAGCCACGCCTTAGAAAATAGCTGCTCAGCAGTAGTGAGAGTTCTTTAAAGGTTAAACGAGTTAATGGTTCAGTACTTGTTCTTGTTGCATGGTCCATAAAATATAGCGATTTAACACCGCTTGACTATTTATTGTGACGTTATGTGAAGTCGTTTGTCTAAACAGATAAGTCCRAGACGATTGATGTCTTGGAAGAGAATATTCTGCACGTTATTGCTGCAAAAAGGGATCGAAAACTCGGTTTCTCATTGTCATTAACATGCCATTAAACCGTTAAAGTTTTATAACTAAGCACCAAATTCTTCTTCTTCTTTATTGGCGTAGACACCGCTTACGAGGTTATAGTCGAGTTGCAACAGCGCGCCAATTGTTCTTCCTTTTCCCTGTTTGGCGCCAATTGGAGATTCCAAGTGTAGCCAGGTTGTTCTCCACCTGGTCTTTCCCATYGAATTCCCCTTCCTCTGCTTCCGACGTGGATTTAATACTCTCAGAGCGGGCCTGTTTTCATCCATTCGGATGACATGACCTAGCCAGCGTAGTCGCTGTCTCCTAATTCGTTGAAACTACGTCAATGTCGTCGTATATCACTTATCGTTTCATCGACTGCGGCAGATTGTAGAAGTCGCACGAGAGGGAGTCGCCTTGTCTGCAACCTCGTTTGGTATCGAACGGCTCGAAGAGGTCCTTTCCGATCCTGACGTACCTTTTGGTGTTGTTCAATGTCAGCTTCATAGAGGCAGATCCTTTTCGTACTGAAAACGGCTTTAAAATCGACGAAGAGGTGTTTGTGTCAATCGTCATTTTACGGGTATTTTCAAAGATTTGATGTATGGTGAAAACCTGGTCAATTGTTGTTAAGGTCCAACCAGTTTGTTGGCGGGGGGCTTCAGTCTCTCGCACAGTACGCTCGATAGAACATTATTATATCGTTTGTGGCCACTCCGAAGTGCATGGCAATCAGGGAACTTTCCTCAATTGGGTGAACTTCTGCACATAACTCCATCCTCAAGGCCTCAGATGCCGAATATGTGGACCCCWATGCTTATGGTGGACTTTTTACGGAAAGTGTTTGTCAATGTATGGGATGTACTATTGAAATTTTGATAAAATACTCGGTCAATACTTCTTCTCTCTTAATTTTTTTTAAATATATCACAACAAAAACTAATCCCACAACTAATTCAAATATAACTATGATCACGACGATCGATATCGATGAATTTACCTCGTTGGGTCAGTGAAAATAACTCATTGTGAATCCCAAAAAATGCCATCTAACACCTTCTCAGCCTACTTGGCTATTTTTGGGCGCTTTTTATGACTTTCAAGGGTCAACAGYCATCCTCGTTCATATTGCGTTGAAAAAACACAGCACTCATTGTGGGCAAGACTTGATCAACACGTTATTTTAAGGTGTCGATGATGTTAACTTCATGTTGGGAAATCGAAATTTCAATGTTTTCTCACGTTATATAATACATATAACATATATGTATGTAATATGTATGCTCTTTCTCAACGAGGGGCATCATTTGTGCTGGCACGATTACGACGAAATCCAGTAAAGCAATACTTGACCGTTGAATATACTGAGAACATTTTTGCTTAGCAYTTATCAASCCAAYGTTTTSCATCTCTTTTCYTATCAGGAAACAATCCCAGATCAAAAGACGAAATTAACTTGATTTCATTGTAAACATAAAAAGCAAGGGTAGCTTATTTCGGGCTTTGAGACCAGTAACTTTAGAACGTTGAGTAAAGTGTCATGAAATTTGGAGAGTTAATGTTAGTAGGTTAGAGACTTTGTTTGTTTTTTGACACGATTCAGTCATATTGACACACATTTTTTTTTTTACACATTTGCAACAGTGAACGAGCACCGAAAAATGTGGTTCCAGAGAATCAAATTAGAAAAATTAAAAGTTTAATATTATGTTAGTATAAAAACGTGTATGTTATGTTTGCAAATAATTAAACACTAATTTCGGTTATAATTCGCATCTTATAACGTATATGAACTGAAATTTAAATAAAATGACACAAATGATAAATGATGAGCGACTTTTGAAACAACCCTGCATACTTATTTAACACATATTTTATAGCATTTAGCTTAATAACTGTGAATATGCACAGTTTAGTCTTATAAGCGCACCGAGCGAACCGGTTTGAGAGCCAGTTTCATAGCGGATAATTCATCAGTGATGACATTACCAAAACTTAGGCCAATTTATCAAGCAAAACAGGCAAATAATTTGCATTAATATGCATGAAAAATATATTTTGCACGTTCATTTATATGCTTATTTCGGGATTCGGTTGTGGCAAAATATTTTTTTCCTTCCCTCTTATAATCGATTAACTAAAAAGTGATTTTTTTTTGTATAAAAGTAGGTTTTTGAGTAAGAAAAAAGTAAATAATTTTGGAAAAAATTGGCCTTTTTATATATTTTTTTATTATTTATTTATCTTTATACCCTGTACAGGGTATTCTATTGAAGTTTGTAACATCTAAAAGCAAACGTAACATGTAGATGCAGTGAAATTCCCCATAACCAACGGAGGGGTTTTGTCCGACTAAGGGAGCTTTCCTCATATGGGGCGTGTCAGAAACGAGTGTTTAATATGTATTCTTAGAGTCAGAAGCTCCATCTCAGAATTATATTTCTATTGAACTAATAAATGCGAGCCAATGTCAGCCAGGAGTGAGTAAATGCCAATTATGCCATGAGATTCCGTTGAKCCACTTCTATCCAGACGGCACCTGGCCAAGATAATTTGTTTGCTGTGACAGTGCTGCTTACMCAGTGTTGTTGGGTGAAAAATTGCCACAGACTGCAAATAACTAACACCTTATACATATGTACTTATATCTCAAAGTATTTCTCCAGTTTTAATCGTTGCAATTTGCAAGAATATGTTATGTTCGATTATACCCGAGCTTAGCCCTTCGTTATTTCTTTTTCCTTTTTATTATTTTGTATTTAAATTTTTTTTATATTTTGAATTTTTTTATTTAATGTGGTGGTTATTGTGCTGTGGTTATTCGATGTGCACGCGATGGCTGTCAGCAGAAGAAGAGAGTTGATCGTATGATGTGTAGTCCTATATAGTAATAACCGCGGGCGTCTTCAAGCCTAGCGGTTACCTATGTATTCCTTGTTTCGTTTTGTGTTGTATTCGTTTCAGCGTTTCTTGTAAGCCAGGCGCAGCTGACT
>NW_017534486.1:1137357-1138328 GCF_001853355.1 Bactrocera latifrons
TTTCCTTTTTCTTAATTTTTTTTTTATTATTTTTTTAATTTTTTCTTTTTGAAAACAGCAGGTTGTTGCCACACGTTAATTACGCGTTAACATATTTTTTAAATTTCTTATGTGCTACGCAACAGCAGCCCCGATCAACGCCTGTCGTGAGCTTTCAAATCACAAGCTGAGCGTACAAAATCAATAAATGCTATACGAGTAAACACATTTACTAAATTTCTCCCATTTATTWGTAGCATATAAATATTTATTTAGGTTAGACATTCTATAATTTTCAGCTATTTTTAATCTGTACAAATCTCAGCGGCTTGGCGTGGGCTCAAACGCTGTTCACTCTTCTTCTTCTTCCGCTATAAAAATAATAAAAATAGAATCTCAGCGCGTTCAGAGTTTTCGCCTGTCAAAAACACAATTGAGACATCTTAACTTGAATATTTTATTAATCATATTGTATTTCATTCTTGTCTTGAGCGCGTTCGATACATAAAAATCATACAAATTTACAGAGAAACAAATAATAATAACTTTTGAGTCACACAACACAGCTATGTGAGCTACAACTGGTCTACAACTACCCACAATAGCAGATTTTTTCGTGCGCTTTTGTTATTTACCCAGCTTTTCTACGCTACSCTGTCGCTGTTGTTGTTGTAGTTGCTGCTTTTGTGTTTTGATTTTTGTTTTGTGATTAATGTAAACTGCCACAGCCCACATACTAGAAAATGTTAATAGAATTTCGCTTTATTGTATATATTAGTGAATACAGAAAGTTCAAAGTGAAATCTATTAGATTTCTAACGCTTAAAGCTGTCTCACTGACTTCCACTGGTTCTTGGCATTTTTTCGTATTTTATTTTATTTTCTATCCTTTGTTAGCTATGAGCGTCATGTTTGCATACAATTTTCTAATGAATTGTTGAGGCTTGTAATTTGGGTTTTTCATTTTTCTTATAATTTTTTATTTTTCTTTT
>NW_017534486.1:1138600-1158612 GCF_001853355.1 Bactrocera latifrons
GTAATGATTTTTAGTTTTTAAGTTTTTCTTTTAATTTTTAATTGATTTTTGCTATTTTGTTGCAGCACCGCCATTATCGTTCTGCTTGATTGTTTAAATAATTCGGTAGTGCCTATCCATTTAAGCTGCAATCGATGCATTTTCCCTACAGAAACTACCATAAAAACAACAATAGCAGCAGTGAAAATATCAAAGGCATTGTTTTGTGTTGACGAACAGATTAATTTTGAAAGAAAAATTTGTAGGCCATRTATTGCTCGCTGTTTACGATAAACACCGTACAGACACCTGGCAACCATCGCTGACCTATTTAGTTCGGCAATYTGTAGACTGAGTTGCCTGCATTGAATACAAATTGCAATTAGTCTGCAGCGCATTAGTTGCGGTATTTTGTTTTTTATTTGAAATTTTCTTTTGAACTTCAGAAATGAAGAAACAAAATCTGAGTTTTGGTTATAAAATGGTTATATATTGGTTATTATATCTGACAGCGATTTTCGGTTTGGTTTTGATGGTACGCTGTTTTTCATTTTAGGTGACGATATATGTACATACATAGTATATGTACATATATATATTTTTATATTTTTGTATGATTTTTGGTTTTTTACATTTATTTTCAGTTTTTCCTTCCATATTAATTTTTTTTCATTATTTCTATATTTTTTTTAATTTTTTTATGATTCTTTTTTAGATTTCTTAATTTTTTTCATTTTTAACTACAAGTGTTGTTTTATAACCAATATCTTATTATTTATTGCGTTCTTATATTCAGCATATGTTTTTCACCTGTTTCAATTATCGTTGTGGTATCAGATGTCACGTTATAATTTTTTTTGGTGTCATGTTAATGGCTCAAGTGTGGTAGCTAATGAAACTCGAAAAACTAAGCTCTAAGCAATAAATAATTTACATAACTAGTTTCTTTTCTTCTAAGTTTAATTGCTTCAAATGGTTAAAATGTTAGATGAGTCATGAGCTGCTGCTCTTCGGTAACTACTTTATTGCGATATTCCGTGAAAGATTAGAAAACATTTATAGTGTTTCTTAATTAATSAAGCCTGACTTTATGATGTATTTTAAACCTTTCTTTAAATATTTCGTCTGCAATTGATAAAAAGTATATTCCCAATGAACTAWRAAATAATTTTATWATTAGACCTCAACTTAGTCAAKTTATYGATCTRAAATTGTGCACACGCTCATTTATTGGAACCGGCGATTTCGGACCAATATAGTCTATGTCTGCTATGCAAACTACACGATAAAATATATGGTCTTATATGTAAAACTTTTTTATTTGTCGCTTTGTTATTCTTCAGACGGGTAATTTCTATTGGGGATTGGGGAATCGGGTTCACCATCTCCTGATGGTTTGCTTTCCTTACCACTCAGCAGGCTGAAGAACTGTTGCCTCCATAATTTTARTGCTATAGGTAGGTTGAAAATCATGTGAAAGTAAATTGTGTCGCTATTTGTATTACGAATTTACCAAAAGTAAGGGATCTACAAGAACTTGAAAGGGACATGTTATTGTGTCTGCATTAAAAAGGATTAAATCGCATATTATGCGTTGAATCATTTAATTACTAAGTTTTTCACCCATATGTGAGGCCTAATTACGTTCCATACAGCGCTCTTTTCTCTAATATTACCAGCAACACCTCCACCTCCACCGACACAACAACAATAACAGCATTAAACCGATCTTGATGTATTAAGCGCCCAGTAGGCAAATACTGTCAACATGATTCTTATCGACATTTAGCAAGGGGAGAGTTGCAGACAGTAGTACTGGTAGCACAACAACAACAAGGCGCAAGCGTGCGAGCATTTCCCTAAACGTCGGTGTGAGGCGAGATCAAAGCGCATCCCGTCGCGCTAAACTGCCAATTACCGTCATTAAATAGGTGGAGCCGATTGGCAACAACAACTACGCAACAACAAGTATGAATATATAYTTATATATAAATAAATGCGGTGAAGTGTGTGTGGAATACGGTTAAAGTCTAAGTAGTAGCTCGCACTGACACATAGACCTACAAATGCATGCAATTTGTATTAGCCACTCGCGTTTTAAAGTCACCGTGGCAGGCGCTGCAGCCAACTATCGACTACTCGTAATCAGTTAGACAGCCAATTTGCATTATTCATACCGACACACACACACACAAAGGAACGCGCATACATGCACAACACGTAGTTTATGCGAAAATCTGTGCAATAAATTACGCCAAGTAAATGGCAAATAGCAAATTGTTGCGAGCAAATAGAGCTACATACAGTATATGCATACATAAATATYTTTTGGTCATATGTAAAGGCAAGTGTTCAAGTGTTACTTGTAATAAATTGTTTATGTTTATTGTACGCAAATTGAGTCACACGCTGAGCGATGTTGGCATCGCCTAGTGTTGGCAGCTTTTATTATATCCTGAACGAGGTAATATTGGRTAGTCGAGTCTTTTCATATTTCTAATCAAACTTCAACTTATTTTTTTACATTTATAATGAACTTTAATGAACCAAATATATACCATTCTGGTCGACCACTTTTCCGCTGRAGRCATTATTCCAYTTKTGTAAAAYTTTTCTGGTTYCTCGAAGWAAACCTGCGACAAGTAATTTTCACAGGCATCACAGGCTGGAACAGCTCATAGTGGATGATTCCTTTCCAATCCCACCAAACACTCAGCATAACCTTTCGAGGCGTCAATCCTGGCTTTGCGAYCATTKGTTGAGCTTTACCACGCTTGCACMACGATATTTTTCGCACCTTATTATCGTATTTKATCCACTTTTCGTTCCCTGTTACYATTCGCTTCGGAAATGTTTCGATTTCATTTYGTTTCAAYAAAGAGTTCAAAACCGTTTGATGATGAATGCTAAGTTTCTTAGCGATGTCATGGCTGCTTATGTGTCGGTCCTGGTAAATGCTTTCCATARTTTCACCGACTTTTTCAGCGAGGTGTATCTTTCACATCGAAATTTCCAGAACAGGAGCGGGCGAACCATAGTTGTGCTACACGAACTAATATCGTGTCCGCAARTTTCATTGGTGGCTTGGGTGACATTCTTCTATTTTTTATACAAAAATTTCAAAATATAGCGAATTTCGGCATTATTTTCACTAATTATTGAACAACTGTTAATTTTTTTCAACTTCCCCGTATTTAATTTTTTTAAGAAATAAAGCTTAAAATCGCAACTTTCCAACACTTTGTGGTATGACACAATGTAATTGCTGGCACTGGAGTCAAACGAATGCAACGACATCTATTGAGAAAATACGAAAATACTTTTTCGACTACCCAGTATATTAAGTTTGCCACGAAGTTTATAACTCCGAGCAGGAAGCGTCGAAGAGCCCATAAAAAAATAATATATATATAGTCAGTTTTTGCCATATCGATCTGAAAATTTGCSAACTTCCGATGTCGGTCGATAGCTGCCGTACAAACTGAAAGACCAAATCAAGTTCTTGTATGGAAAACTTTTTTTTATTGTATGGAAACTTTTTATTTGTGAAGGGTGTTAATGTTTCGCTGCAACCGAAGTTAACGTTTTTTTTTTTTTAATTTGCCTTGGAAAAAACAATCAGGTTTCTGCGACAAAGTTGAATTTATAAGTGCAAATAGAGTCGTGGTGCATGAATTGAGCGCTACTGCCAGTCGTCAGGCCTTAAATATAATCTAACTTTAAGGCATAATATTTAATACACATACATTTGCTCAAATGYTTCTATTTCGCTTCGYCTAAAGTAGGTATTCTACCTGTCGTTGCTACCACAAGCATACCACTAGCCACACAGGCGTGCCGAGACTGGACTACACTCTTATATACATACACAGCATTCGTGCAACATTTCTGACTCATGTACCCAGTTGCTTAAATGGAAATTTTCTAAAGGGTTTCAGCTGTGCATAGCGTTGTTTCCACATTCAACCTACCTTCTTACCGCAGACTTCAAGTGGTATTTGTTAAGAAAAGCCGCTTAGCCTGGAGTGTTAAAGCCATGAAAATTATTCTTATGGTAATTGTGTAGTTAATGTGGGCTACGCAGTGTCAACAAAGCAAAGCGGTGAAATTTAATGTTTGTCGCGCCTTTGACTGTAAAATTTTTCGGCGCATTAGCTTTTAGCTTGATGAGTTCATGCGTATGTTCTCCATGGGAATCGCTGTGACACTCCACGCTCGCTATAAAAATTWGAATAAATGCATTTTAAGTGCGTGTACCGTTAGTTTTTGAAAGCTTATTAGAATTATAAGCCCTTATATGGTATTTATTTGTATATTTRTATATATGTACTTACTTTTCATATTGAAATTTATAAAAAATATTTAGATTTGTTGTTACTTAGACACAGTAATCAACAAACATATGGTCTAATTTTTTATTCTAATCCACTTAACAATTTGTATAACATACAAAAATATGCTGTATCTAACGGTACTGAGATATTTCAGCTTGGAAATAATAGTTTCAGTATACTTCAAGCGTTATTGTTCTATAGTCTTTTTAAAGTTGAAAAAGTTAAAATCGTTTTAAAGTAATAATTTKAAAACAAATTAATTAATTTACGGAAATTTTCACGACTCTTCAATACTTTTCTAAAAACAATTTTAAATTGAAAACTGCATAGGTTTATGTTTTTGTTGTTGATTTCATCGATATCTTCGCTCTCTGACTCATGATGCATTGGTAACCTTATATTTTCATTTATATCACACTTTATTCGGTTATTTCAAAAAATCGAGATAAATTTAGATCAAATTCATATCCAAAAATCTTGTGAAAACCTTTATTCGTCTCACAGGTCGCAGGCCTTATAAACTGCTACTTCATTCTCTAAAATTCTTAATTAAGTCTTTAAAATCTATGCTGTCTCACTCAAAGTAATCCGCTTGGCCCCAATACACTTATGTCAATGTTTTTTTTTCCAAACTTTAAAACATTTGTTAAAGACAATTTGCGGAACATCTTTTGGCACTATATTCGGACTATTGATCATCTGCYTCTGGGTCGTAAGCATAGATCCAAAACTCTTCTTCAGTAATAATAGGTTTCAAGACATCCTGGTAGTCGGAAATGGTTATTTCACAGACGTTAAATTTTGAAACCAAACGTGCTTTCTTTTTTCTTACACAAAAATGGTCTTTCAAAATATTTTTTCCGATATTCCATAATCTTGAGAATCGACTTCCTTTATTTTATTGCCTTCTTGATCATCAGTTGAAGTCGATGGAATGCACTTTATGTACTTCTAAATGACAAGTATATACTAAATAGTAATGATTACTTTGTTGTGACCACAGATTGCACTGATAGTCATACCAACCTAGAAAAAAATATTTCGACGAATGGGTTTTCTCGCGATACTTAAATTAGAAAGTCTTACTGTTTTTTTGCCCACAGTATGAATGACTATCGTCTGTCTGTATATATATATACGAATTGAACCCTGAGTTTATGAGTTATCGATTTGAAAATTTGCACACGTACTCTACTCCCCAAGAAGCTGCTCATTTTCGGAACCGATATTGGACCACTATAGCATTTAGTTGCCAAACGAACTTAATGATGAAAATCATGTCTTTGTATGAAAAGCTTTGTTATTTTCGGAGATATTTTCATGGAATTTGGCCTGGCATATTTCACCACATTGCGTCGGAAACTTACTAGACATACATGGTATGTTTATATAAATTAAAAATCTTAACAAAAAGACATATGCTTTAACTAACCAATAAAAACTTTAGCATATTTCTTCCTTCAAAGTAAAACTCAATGCTCTGATACTATATAAAAATGTGTGCTACTCCGACGGTGAAAGTCATATTTTTAGCTCACTCTTCTTTTACTCTTACTTTCTCAACATGACCAATATATCTGATTCAGCGAAGCTTCAATTTCAAGTTTTTTAACTAAAAGCTTAGCTTAGCTTAGCTTTAAATAATTTATCAGACCGCCCTCGTATGTTTCGAGGGATGGAGCCTAGTTAAATAAATTAAACCGCTGTTTTGTATTATTTCCTCTTAACATTTATTGGTGTTGTTGTTATAGCTACAGAAAACATTTCTGAAGTAATTTAGAGGCAACTGCCGGGTTGACGGTCCCTAGCCGTTTAAAAATTCGGATTCGTTCTGGTTACTTAAACCCGACTGTCGTGGCTTACTATTTTTTTAGTTTAGGACTGTATGACGTCTAAGTGATTTTTTTTAGTTAGTGCCGAAGAAGAAATAATACAAAATATACCCAGGATAAAGGGCCGGTCGCTATTTGCCAAAGCTGTATGGCGGAAGGCGAGTTGGAACCATCTCGTCTGAGGTTGAATTTGTTGGTAGAGACACTTTCGAAACTAGAAAAGTTGATGAGATTGACGTTAAACACCTTAATAAACCTGTGATGAGCTCGAAACGCTTCGTCGGTTTCTGAGAATCCACTTTTTAGGACGAGTTTTCAAGTGACATCTATCGATTGCGAATCAACTCTACGACCTAACCTATCCATATCTCTTAGTTATAAAATACAGAATACTGCTGATAAAATGTACTTTTTCGTGATTTTCATTAGGAATAATGGAGTTTTCGTATTTGGTGGCTTGTGGGAGCTTTCATATGAAATTATATGTATGTAAGCAAGTGATTTCTACAAGCAAAATAGAACTAGATTTTCCTAAAATACTGTGTGCCATTTATTCCACTTCTCTTTTGACCTATGCTAAGGCACGTTTTTCTAATTTACATTTCCGCAGAAGCAGTGACAACCCAGAAACGGACTGCGCTTGGACGAGACTCTATAGGAGAGAGGTCTCGGACCGCAGCGAGCTTAAGTAACTTGAATGCAAAAACACAAGAAAGACAAAGACGTAAAAACAATTTGGCGGCAATTGCTGTTGTTTGTGTTGTTGTGTGTATGTACATATGTGTATTTATATGTAGCTATCCATTGGAGGTAAGACTATTGCGGCTGCTACTGCTGCCTTTGTTTTGTGGTGATTTTGCTTTTGTTCGGTGAAGTGAAGCTTCAAAAAGACCAAAATGGAATTTATCTCTTTGTGGCATCTTCTGTGCAGACATTTCACCATATTGCGTTGCAGCAGCAGCAAAAGCAACAGCAACATGTACACTGTAGGAAATAAGCAAAAAAGTGTATTTATATGTGTGTGTGTTTGAGTGTGGCGCAGGCACAAAACGAAATGGCAAGACAAAAAAAAAAAAAGATTTTACTGAAAAATTGTAACCAAAAACATCGGCGCTCGCGGCAAAAGCAGCAGCAGCAACAACAACAACTATGCAGACGCGTGCACCATTAGAAATCAAAGCTGCTAGCGCTTAGCTTTACTCAACACTTCAGTGCGCACACTCCACACTGCCATGTGTTGCAAGTACAGAAATGCAAGCGGTGTCTGCACGCCTGCACTGGCATAGTTGCGAGTACTTGCAGTGAATATCTGCGCTGCACATGCGCACATTTCACTTTGCCTTCGGGATGCATGCTGGATGGCATTTCGCGATAAAGTCGCATTTACTTAAGTTGGAAATAAATTCTATGCTGCAGCAGTCAGCACTAGAAAAATCAAACAAAAACAACAACAACAATAAATACCATTTGAAGTTTGGAGCATGCGCTGTTAAAGTTAAAGCACGCTGCCTAAGAGTCGTTGCCAGACACCACTTGGAGCAGCGAGATAATAATGACAGTGGCGGTCAATGAGTGTCTGTTGGAAAAGAAATTGTTTGCTAGCTTCGAAAAAGCAAAACTGCACAGAAAAAATACAAAACAAAAATATAAAATACCAAACAAAAAAACCGCATGGCGATCCAGTCAAAAAGGTTGAGCCAAAAAACTAAGCCAGTCTCAAAGTAAATATCAATGAAATGGTAGCACACTTGCCACCACTTCCTTGCTAYTTTTCATACCGAAACATTTGCTAAGTTTAACTCTGCGGTCCATCACGTCGCTTGGGCCACAGACATAAAACCGGTTTGTGGTAGAGTTCATAAGTWATTTTTCKCCTTTATTTTTATTTTTTGGTTATATTTTTCTTATTTTTTGGTTAAATTTTCTCATCGCACAACAGCAATGTTGGGTTTTTGTTGCCTTAAATGCCTAACTTGCTGCCGTCTGTAGTTTTTATTGTCTTCTGCGGTATTAAAAGTCCAGCGTTAACCACATAAAGTGTTTCTAACGAAATTTCAATAAACACGAGTGTACCTACCGATATGCATATATATGTATGTATACGGGGTTATGGAACATCTTGCTGAAAAAACCTTTGAGTGAAGTTGTATCAGCTTTAAGTTCATGGGAGTTTTTTCTTGTCTTTTGCTAACTTGATTTGATTTGCTTTTTCGAAGATTTACAGCGCTTTAGCAAGTTAAACGATTTTACGATTTTGGGCGACAAGTCGTAGCATACCGAAGCAAACATGCAACGAATTACTTTTTTCAAGTTCCTTTCTATCTAGTGTGGGTACCACTTGCTAGCACTGATTTAGAAAACTTCCAGAGCTGGAAATTCTGTCTCAGTCCAAAGTAGAATTGTTCTTAGATTTCATGTTTTGAAACGTTGTTTACGCTKTTGAGCTTTAATTTTGTCTTCCCGTATTTCGCATTCTTTATCTTCATACACRAAAGCGGTTCGAAAAGTACTTCGTCTGCAAAACCAAAAGAAAATAATTGAAAAATTGGCATTTTTTTCTCAATATAGGCTCCTTTTTTTGTATACTTGATCCAGCGATGCTCAGTCTTCTTTAAACCGTCTAAAAATAAGTTTTCTGGATTTTGCAAATTARGTCACCGGTGCGGCGAAAACCTTCGGATATTGATGCATAACTTTATCAAGTTTGKCAACAAAAGGTAGTCTGCGGTACCAGATACGTTAGACGAGTCAACGTGATGGTGCTTGGGGATGGTGCTTTGTTGCGAGGGTTTATACGTTACGTTAGGTTTTGTTAATCTGGTAGGTCAATAAGCCATGCATAGACCAATTTGGTCCTTTGCAATACCATATGGAGTTCAGTTGCAGGGTCCAAGAGGAGTTGTCCTCCTTTAGGACACCTGTGCTTGTCACGAAATTTAACAGACTCAGGGGCCTCACTATACATACCTTCCCCAGTATAGCATACCGTGTGGATCCAAGATGCTTACAATGTAGACGTGCCAATGCGGGACAAGTGCACAAGAGAAGTGAGGATTCATAGAAAAATCATAAATTTATTTGTGCAATCTATGGTACTCGACGGTGGAGACTTTCCTACAGAGCCCAAAAGTTGCCCTGGTCTATTGTACATATAATCTCAAAGGTGTCGGTAGTTTTAGATCAGTATTTATAGATCAAAAGGGAGTATGTCAGCCCTTATTTGATGAAATAAGGATTTTATTGGGCTTGCAACAATCCCGTTTCTCGAAGCTTGATTGAGTCGCTCAAAGATATACTTTCTCAAATTTTCGTGAAATTTATGATTAAAATGTTTCAGATTTTAATGAAATTAAAGCCAAACTTATCCACAAAACCCTAAGTTACCTTAATGGATCGACATTTGTATAAATATATACTCGTATATACATATGTATACATATTTTTTGTATTTTTATTTTCACAACAACACCAAATGTCCGAGTTAAATGTTTAACAAATTCCGCCCACAAATCGTGAGCGCCAGCCATGTGCTCCACCCAGTCCGCCTGCACTCACCGACCGACAGCCACCAACAGCTGCAGTTGATCCGCTAAACAACGTGTGTCTATCTCCCAGTCCGTCTGTCCGTCGGCTGGCTTTCAGTGACTTTTTCTTACGTTAAATTAATGCAGACAATTATTTTCGCAACAAATAAACTCACGAACTAACAACATGCCACAAACAATGTAACGCACTCATGGAGAGTAAAAAAACAACAACACCAGTAACGGCTTGAGAACAACACAAAAAAAAAAAAAAAAAAAATAGGAGAATAGTGCCGGCAAAGGCAGGCACAGCAAATGTTGATGACTTTTGAACTGTGAGGACAACGCGAAACATTGTTGCAACCGCCAGCCGAAAGGGATTATTAAAACGACAACTAAAGAGGCATTTTATAATTTGTATATGCATATGTGTGTRTGAGTATATATGTGTGTTGAGCATTTAAAARTCTGCTGTGTCAGCGTCGTTGCAACTGCTGCTGCTGGTGGTGCTAGTGCCGGTGCTGGCACCTTGCCTCCAGCWGCCTTTCATCTTTGTGCTGTGACTCTTCTTTTGGCGGTGCACAATCGCTCTTTATGGGCCGCGCAGTAAAACATAGAACAGTCTGTTTAACAGCAATGCGGTTGCCAGCGTGCAGCCASAACACAGCAACATCATTTGCTGGCAATATCCGAGTTAGCATCTGTCTTTGGTTGCAACATACTATATAGACACTTACACACTTACATGTATCCAGCACAAAGATCAATGACTCCCAACGCTCAACCACAGCAACATACAGCCACCAGCGTCCAAAGTCAAAGTGAGGCGTCCGCATCCGCAGGCACCATTGTGTGTTGTTGCTAAGCACATGCTTGCAACGCGCTCTCTTTTTCCACTTTTGGACTTCTGYCATGYATGTACTCAWAGTTGGCGGCGATTTTGTTAACGAACTTAACGGCAACATTGGAGATGATGCGCAACGCTGATGGTGACGACAACGCTGCAACAACAACAAGCTGCCACACCAATAGCTGCTGATTATATTTTGAAGTTGTTACCTCTAATTTTTCTGGTGTTTTATAGCTTATGCTGTCGAATCTGTTGTTCCTCGGTAGTTGCTCTGAGCTGGTTTGTAACTCTGTGTCGCTACCTTTGTGTGTTGGTGCCACAAAGTTTTGGTGTTGTCCAATGTTTTCTTGTCCATTTGTTTGTTTACTTGTTGCACGTGTGCTTCTAATCTTTTCGAAGTATATGTATATACTTATGAATTAGCCATATAAGAAATACTTTGCAGAGCCCCCTAAAGGAAAAAGTTGCATACTCATTAGTATGTTGCCTAAGATCCTTTGATTTGAAAAATCCAAATCGAAGTCGTCTGCAGCAGAAGAATCCAATCCAAGGCTCGAGGTTTGTGTTGGAATACATGATGACCAAGATAACAATATTTTGCGTGCTTCGCCAGAGTGAAACAGAACAAAAATTTTCTTCTGCAATATTCTCTCACATCCAAAATATTTCAAATCTTGCCGCAGAATTCTTCACAACGAGGTCTTAGTTTGATTTATTGCGGGGTATTCCAAACTGATCTTACAGCACTGATTCGTTTCTAACACAGTAGTGTATAACGTTGTAGAAAACCAAGAAGAAGTGTAAACAAATTTTTACTAATTGTAATCTGGCAAAAAAACAGTTTTATACAAAACTTCCAGTCTTAATGGCAACCTTCATGACAGCTTATATACATACATACTTATGTACATATATACTGATGATATTAGAAATCTTGTTTCGGCAATAAAACAAAGCAATCCGTGATTACCATCAGGTTTGATGTCTCACTTGTACAAAATATTTGGGAATTCTTAGTAATATTGTGTTTGAGCTGCCTTAGAAGCGAATTCTAATTGAAATTTATTGGTTACGCTGAAAATATATTTGTATGTTGATGGTTTTTTATTTGTTTATTGCGCGTTGCTGTGATTATTATTATTATTTTTTTTTTTTTGTTCTCTGTATTATTTGGTGTTGTACGTCTTGGATTTCCATGGCTTGTAGAAATTTTGAAATCTTTGAAATATAGTTTTTTATTTTTAGATATCGATCTGAAATTATGCACACGTCCTTCTCTTTTAAAGAAGCTGATCATTTGTCGAAACCGCCGATATCGGAACACTATAGCATCTAGCTGTCATATAAACTGAACGATCGGAAACAAGTTCTTGTATGAAAAATATTTTCATTTTATGAGATATCTTTAAGAAATTTTGCTTAGGTTATTTCCCAAGTAAAACACAGATTGGATCACTATATCATATAGCAGCACTGCAAACTAAGCAATAGAAATCAAGTCCTTGTATGGGATTCTTTTTTATTTGACGAGGTATCATATTGAAATTTGGCGTGACTAATTTTCCTAAGCATCGGCACAACCTCCGACAAAATTGTTTAGATCATACCAATATAGCATATAGCTGCCGTACAAACTGAACGATACGAATTAAGTTCTTGTCTGGAAAACGTTTTTACTGGAAAACGTATTTTCACGAAATTTGACTCTTATTATTCAAAGCATTGCCATAATCTCTGAAGAAACTGAAAGAAAACTTCAGATTGAACAACTGCCATACGACGGGCCGATCAAATTGAAGACCTTGTCTGGAAAACTTTTTTGTAATTTTTTGTCAAAGGCGTTGAACTTTGTTAACCGATCAAGGATTCATGTCCTACATTTTTTTCTATAAAGCTGGAAGTTTTAGTTGCTAAGCAATGTGATCCCTCTTTTACTTAAAATTCCAAAAAGTGTAACATGGCCTTTCGTCTTTTTGAAACAATAAGTAGAAACGCGAGAACTTTTTCACATATTTATACGATTAAGTTTACATACCCACATAAAAGTTTGTACACCCTGTATCTCTAGTATATATCATATATACACACATAATATAATTAATTAGCCCACAAATGTATCGGCAACACTAAGCAGTTACAAAAGGGAATAAGCACGAAGAAAAAAATCACTTCACACAGCATCTCTTGCATCAACAACCAATTAACCGTGATTCTTTACGCTCTGCTCAATAATTGAAATGCGAAACGGAATATTATTGTAGTCACTGTCTTTACTTCTTCTATGAATCTTCATCTTTTAGGTACAACGCTGATATACGCAAATTGATTTACCTGCTGCTGGAGCTCATCTCGAGAAGGCCAATCAACTTTGTGGTTTTCACGGTAATCTATAGATATGGATCCATTGGAACAGTTTTATTTAAATATATAGTATATCACTCTTCCTCTATCTCTCTTCCTCTCTTAGTTTCCTTTTTGGTTATTTAATAAGAACGCCATCGCTTATCTTATCGGCGTTCCACTACAAGTGTTTGTTAACAAATTGTTGGCGTTAAAAGTCATATGTGTATTTGTAGCTTAAGATAAATCCGTAATAGTCTTATCAAGATTAATTTAGCGCAGAAGCAATAAAAAAGACTGAAGCTWAGCTATTTGTAAAATAAACACAATCACCTGTTTGCACTGTCAAGTGCAGAGACTCGCTCTTGATCTTACATATATTCTTTTATTAGTATGCATTCCAATGGGAGGTTTCATTTAAGGGGCACCATTAATGTGAAATCAAAACAAAACCATTCTTTAAACTCTTATTTATACAGTAGTGTTKTTTTTAATTCTCAAAAATATGGGCTATCACACTATGAATCTCTTAACATCTTATTCTGTTTTCATATAATACATTAACATGCTCTAGCCAACTTAGTTGGTATCCCACTAGTAATGAACAGTCATTAACTTCTACTAACATTAACATACCTTTGAAAAATAGTAACTTTACTGATTTTCTTTCTACAAAACGGTTAAAAAAGAAAAGTTGAATTGAAGATATTAATTAGAAAATCAAGGAAATTGGGTTCCTGAGAGAGATCCCCAAGAAATTTGATCTGAAACCTATCAATGAATGCTGGGACATATCTCAAGGCATAGTTTAAAGATTTTTGTTAATACGAATCCAATAAGTAATTGTTGTTAGACCTCTGACAGGTTTTTTATAAAGTAATTTGAAGCGAAGCTGACTTGAACATACTATACGGGCTGGGCTTTAATATACAACGACACGGCGGAAAATTTTGCCCAACTACGAAAAAGTAGAATCTAAAGAGTAATCCATTTCAAGGTTCCCTGCTTTTCAAAGAAAAAACACACAAACATAAATTTTAATGGGAAATGTTTATTATTATTCGAAAGAACATATTTGGCATTTACTTTTTAAAGATTATCACTTTCAAATGTCTCAGATGGTCCATTCGTTGAGTCAAATTTTCGATGGCTTGTTCGGGAATTTCGACTGGTGACTGGCGAATGACACCCGAGATGTTTTGCTGGAAGGCCTGAATCCAAGCGGGATTGTCTGCATACACTTTAGACATATTTACATATTCCCACAGAAAAAATTCTAATGGCGTGATTTCACATGCTCTTGGTGGTCAAACGACCGGTCCAAAACGTGGAATTATGTGCTCACCTAAATATTCTTCTCAATGAATCCATTGATTTATGCGATGTGCGGGAAGTCGCGCCGTCTTGTTGAAACCAAATGTCGCCGACATCTCGAGCTTAAATTTCAGGTATCAAATAGTCGGTTATCATGCCGCGATAGTGGTCGACCAGCCCACAAACCACTGTTGTTTTCCAGCTTGAAATGGCAATTCTTGAATCTCTTCGGGTTGCTCTTCGTCCCAGATGCGGCAATTTTCCTTCTTTACATACTCAGTGAGCCAGAAAAGTGCCTCAACACTGAACAAAATTTGGCTCGAGAAGTCGAATCTTTTTGTAACTTTTCAAGCGCCCATCGAGCGAAGCGATGTCGCTTGGGAAGTTCGAGCGGTTTCAGTTCTTGCACAAGCTGTATTTTGTACGCTTTCAATTTAAGATCTCRMCGTAAAATGYGYCAAAGCCATTCCATACATCRGCCCGAGTTGCTGGGAACAGCGCCAAATTGGAAATTCTCCCCATGAATACCGACTTTATCTTGAAAACAATGCGACTGTATAGCTAGTCTGCGTATGTTCTGTATGGACTTATTTAAAACTGTGAAGATCAGCTGTAGTCAATTCTATAATCACAATTGACTTCTAGCTTCTTTCCTAGCCAAAGCCAAAAGCTGATAAGGTCCTCAGAGATAGTGACCTAGTCATAACGAGCGATCTTCGCGGTCGCACTTTGTCTTATATTGTGAGAGATATCCACAATCGCTTATTAGACCAAATATTTTCTGGGTTTTAAACTATTCTACTTTAAAAAAATTCTGATAAATATATCGACACAATTAATGCTGGTTGGAGCAAAAATCGACTTTACTCTCTAATAATAAAATTAATTCGTATTTTCTTCTATCCATATCGATTCAAATGTTATTTATTTATTTAGTTGTTCTAAAAAAATCATTTATATTTATTGACGTCGTCAACATCCCACAGATGATCGCCATAACAGCAATGGCCATGAGCAGCACCCCAGTCACTGGTCAATTACATGCATGCATACACAAACATATACATTCATATGTACATCACAGAATAACCAGTTACTAGCAAAGTCCATCAGACGGTCAAGTGCCATGCAAGACACCATGAATTCAGTGCTAAATTTGAAGCAGCACAAAAAATCAAGAAAAACCAATCCCATCTACATACATATGAATGTATGTACGTATGTAATTGCATTCAAAATCGAGAAACCAAGCGCTGTTAAGTTGAGTACACATTAAAAGCCCACAAACATGAGAAAATAATAATTAAGCACGACGCTTGCAGGCACAATGGCCCACACACGAAATAGAGTACGCACACATACATATGTACACATGTCATACATATTTATACAGATGGAGTGCGACTTCAGTGATCGACACACTGATCTACAGTCGAGATTTTCAGTAGAGATTGTGCGCTCATACCCACAACGGTAAATGAATGTGGCGCTATAAATATACGAAAATAAAAACTTTGCTCTAATGTGTGTTTGCAGGCCTAGTAAAACCGCCCACCATGACGAAATGCGCTCTGCCCAACTCCGGTTGGACTGGACATTGGTCAGCAGTTTGAGAGAAGACCTTCAGCTTACTTGTACCTCTGTACCCCGGTGGCGTTTACAAACCAAGAGTTAATTGCTGATTTTTTTTTGTTTGTTTTGAAAGCGTTGTTTTTGTTATGTTTCGAGTGTGTTTTGGTAAACTTCAAATGCCCAAAAGCCTCCAATACTCAAGTGTTTCGCATGACAGTCTTCGTCGCAGCCACTCGACCCTCTCAAGCATCTGCACTAGCTTCGATAAATAAAATTAAAAACTCGTTTTTTCGCATAATGCTTCAGTTTATAGACACTTTTTGTAATGTTGCTGAACTTTATTGCTTTCTTATTAAAATTTTATTTATTTGTTTGAGATTTATCAATCATTTCATCAAATTCACACTTTTACAATACTTGTGAAAGAAATTGGTTTCCTGATTTGCTTCGATTGATGCACACAGACAAAATGACAGGTATACTCGGGTAAAGGCTCAAGTGACATGCTTTCTATTTGGATTTCGAATGTTTGCTTAGCCCTTTTTCGACTTTCATGGTTTTGGTTGTTATTTCATTTTGGTTTTATTTTTATAGCTTTATATTGTTTTTGTATTTCTGTTTAATTAACTCAGCAACTACTTCCACTATACCCATTCTATCTCTGTTTGTATTTATGCGGTAGGCTCGCCTGCTTTTGGCTTAAAGTGTGTGGTCTTGCAAGTTGTTCTTCTCCCTGTGAATTATGTGTCTACATGCAGCGATAACAAACACTTCTTAGAATGTTTGGTGTGTTTTAAATAGCGTAATTACGGGTTAATTCACTATTTTATAATTAATTCTTTTTTCATTTGTTTACGTGGAAGCTGTTGGTGTTTGCCTTTTAAAAGATTTGTTTTCTAAATATGAATTTCAAACAGAAATATGAAAGCTATTACCCCGGAGCTTTATTACTAAGAAGTCTTAAGGCCGTTTTCTCAATATTTGGTAAGCATTTATCGGTCAGTTAAGTTTTGGTTAACTACCTTCTTTCGGAGGGAATATTTGTTGTACCACCTCAATCATGTTTTTCCCCAAATGTCTACAGTTGATGACAAAAAGAGGCCAGCGGCTATAAAAATTCCTCCCGTATGCATTCGTAAAAATTCCTTTCAAAACATAGAAAACGACAACATCTAAACTGCAAAAAACTGGGACAGCCGATTTTCACACACTTCCCTTGAGTCGAATTTTTCAACTGGTAGTAATCTTTTGATACCATGTTTTTTTTATCATAGTCCATGTTTCAGACCATATAGCAAGACGGGAATAATGAGTGACTTGTAGAGTGTTGTTTGTGTTCGCCGAGAGAGGACTTCTCAATTGTCTACTTAGTGCGAAGTTGCACCTGTTGCCAAGAGTTATTCTGCGTTAGGTTTCGAGGCTGACGTTGTGATTCCAAGATAGACGAAATTACGTGACGTTGGAGTCATGTCGCGGGTGAGACGACTGTCTGTTTGATGACAGGAAATATTTCGCCTTGCACTCGTTCACTACCAGAGCCATTTGCTTTGCTTACGCCAGCAGCTGTATACTCATATAGAAGATTCTAATTTCTCTATTCAGATCTGCGGCTCCTATTATTTTCTCCAGGAGTAGAATGAAGAAGTCGCACGATAGGAAGTGTCTGAAACCTCGTTTGGTATCGAACGGCTCGGAGAGGTCCTTCTCGATGCTGACAGAACTTTTGGTATTGCTAAACGTCAGTTTATACAGCCGTATTAATGTTGCGGGGATACCAAAATCAGACAAAGCAGCTCTCATCGTAGGCTGTTGTTTATTTTTCATGGGGGAAGTTTTTAGGAGACGGGTCCCAAAACCAACGCACAACGCTGGAGAGTTATGCTTTGCCTTCTCATTTTAGCTCGCCTTCAAACGAATGTTTTTTGGCTACTGAGAGGATACTTGGTCTAAGATCGGAAGTCGTGAGCTGCTTGACCATATGTATAAGAATCGTTTCTGGTTACTCCCAAGTGAATGGCGCTCACTTGCGTGAACTTCTACACATGACTCCGTCCTCCAGATATCTTAGAATAGCTCTCTCAAAGTTTATTTTGATATCTTGGAGGTGTTGCTTAAATATTTCCATACTAAACGTTATATAACTATGCAGTTCGAAACAGGTTAGAAATCTTCGTTAGTTTTAAGAGATGCACCGCAAGTTTTTCAAACAACTTATTGGTAATTTGATAAAGTCTCGCCTTGCTATCTGATGATTGATCTTATAGTCTTGAACCCAACGAAAGAAAGCGAAAGTGGTGTAGTTTAGCGGGTTTTGGCCGCACACAAGACTAGACCACTTTCACATTTCGTTACGGGATTCATTAGTTCCACACTATCCATATATCCACTTAAGATCAGGATGTTTAGAACATTTTTGATATCTTTATCCGAATTTGTAGAATGCATCTTGATTCTTGATGTCACCCTCCAAATCGAGAAGCTTCCATTCAAAGCTCTTTTGCACTGAAATTTTTATTTGATCTGCAAATCTACTCAAGGCTATAATGCGACTATTGCCAATAATTTTCAAACACGCTAGTTTGTTAGTTAATGGATCGCATTAAATTCTCTGTTGTAATAATAAATCGTGGCATTGGAATGCGCAACTGTAAACGCTTACTTACATCAAGTATCGACCAAAAATTGCTCATGAATTGCGCAGCAATTATTGTAATACCGACTAATAAATCAATTGGTTTGGCTCTAGTTCACCTAAAGAATTTTTATTAGTGCGATATGTTAGTTATGTGAATGCGAAAGAGCGAGCTGAAGCAGAACCGAGTCAAGAATTAATTAATAMTATTGCAGCAACACCTTTTTTACTAAACGCCACTACGCCTTTACTTGCATGTGTGTTTGCATGTGTCGCAATAAATTTGGAATTTTGCGCAAATTTCATTATGATCGTTATTACTCAAACAAACTCACAAACCAAAAAAAAAAAAAAAAAACAACAACTCAATCACTCATTTTTTAATAACAAAACAAAGCACAAATGGAAATCACTTGGTATGATATCATCGTAACAATATAAACAATACAATCATAGTTTAATTCAAGAAAATAATTGAATACTTTGAAATGGTTGTAAATCAATCTCAAGTCAATGGTAATTGTTGAAAGAATATTATTCGGAGGTTGCTTCGAAAAACCAGACTTTTGTAAAAATTATTATCGTTAAAATAATAAAGTCTGGACATATTCAAATATTGAAGCCATACAAGTAATTTATTTCTCATTCAAACCAAGAGCTTTGGTTATAATATTTTTCTCCTTCCTCCATAATCTAACAAAGTCTGAAAATCCATCTTAATACAGACCAATAACAATATGTGGCTCTGAGAAAAAATCTTTCAGAACTAGCAGATGAAAATAATCGTTTTCTGGGATTGGTCGTCAAAATATGGGTAGTAGTAACGCTCTCATAGGGAAGTACTCGGTTTCGTATTTTCTCTCTCACCACAAATTCCACTTAGTTTTTTTTTCTGGTTTTTGCATTTTTTGAAGTTTTTCTGTTTTGAGACTTTTCCTATGGAATACTATCATGCTTTTATATACGGGATATGCTAAAGCTTTTACTACAATTCGTTTTTCAGTGGTAAAATTTATTATAAATCCCTTTCCTTTACTTCATTAGAGTTTTGTGAAGTTATCATCTCACGGAAATTAGAAAATGTGCTGTTTCGACCAAGTCGGGCCGCAGGGAGAGATCTTAGATATGAGAAGAATTAAAATTATTATAAGACTAATTGCTTACGGGGTACAGTCTTTGTTTCTTTATTGGAGTAGACATCGCCTACGCGGTTATAGTCGAGTATACTACAGCGCGCCAGTCCTTCCTTCCCGCTGTTTAGCGCCAATTAGAGATTCCCAATGTAACCAGGTTCTTCGCTACCTAGTATTTCCAACGGAGTGGACGTCTTGCTCTTTCTCTGTTTCCCCGACGGGTACGGTTGGTCGTATACTCTCAGACCTGGAGTGTTTTCATCCATTCGTACAACTTGACGTAGCCGCTGTCTCTTCACGGAACTATGTCAATGACATCGTATACCTCATACAGCTCATCGTTCGATCGACTGCGGTATTTGCCACTGCCACTGTGCAAAGGAGCATAAATCTTCCGCAGAAACTTTTTCTCGAAAACTCTTAACGCCGACTCATCAGATGTTGTCATCGTCCATGCCTCAGCATCATATAGCAGGACGGGGATAATGAGTGAGTAGAATTT
>NW_017534487.1:0-1267 GCF_001853355.1 Bactrocera latifrons
TGTAAACATTAAAGATTATTTAAAAACCGAAAATATAAGTCTTCATCTAGTGAAGCCTAATAACCACACTGGCAATGCCGATATTGAGAGATTGCATAACACTATATCYGAAAAAATTCGAGTTTTAATGATTGAACAAAAATCTCTTAGTATAAAAGAAAAAATTAGTAAAGCAATAGAATATTATAACAATTCCTAYCATTCAGTTACAAAAGAAAAATCAATAAATATTGAACAAGGAAATTGTAATAAAAAAAATTTATGAAAACATTTTAAAAAGAAAAAAATAAATGTATAAATAAAAGAAATGAAAAAATAAAATTTTACAAAGTACAAAGGTGTAATGGATACATAAAAAATTATAAATCTTTAAGACATAAAAAACAACCGAAATATAAATATTCTAATTTAGAAAATATTCATAGCTCTAATATTAAGAGAAATGAAAGATATATCTTCAATTCTAGCGATGGAGAAGTTACATATTGTATTATTGACCCTATTATTTATGGTCATCACTTTTTGTACTTATTCACTATTCAGAAGTTACATATTGTACTATTCACCCTATTATTCATGGGCATTACTTTCCTACTTATCATCATTATTCTTATTTGGTTCTTGAAAGCAGGTGGAGGTATATATTTAAACGGTGCCAACCAATCTCTGTAAATTATATATATATATATATATATATTAATAAGAATATAAAATTCGTGTTTGATTTATTAAATATTATAACTCGCGTGTCGTGTGATCTTTTATTTCCGTTATTTTTTGCAATTGCGATAAGCACGCAGGAATTTTTTTAGTGGTTAAGTGATAATTGAGTTGTCAAGTAGCAAACGTGCCCATGCAGCCAGAAAATAAGCAGACAATTTTAAAATTAATAAAAGAGGAGTAATCTGTGCGTAAAATAGCAACAGAATGTAAAGTTAGCCATATGACAGTGCACAGGTTAAAACAAAAATATTTTAAAACCTCGTCCAAGAAAAAAGGTGGTCGGCCCAGAAAAATTAACGACCGACAATGCCGCCATCTCGCCCAATTGGTCACTTCGAACAATGCGGTAACACCCGCGGCAGCTCTAAAAGTGCTAAATATCGAAGCAAGTGAGTGGACAGCGTGCCGTTCCTTAAAAAAATTGGACTCAAAGCATCTGAAAAAAAAAACCGATGTTGACAAAAAGACATGTGCAGTTGCGGCGCGATTTTGTTGCAACACATGAGCATTGGACTGAAGAAGATTGGGATATGGTAAGTTTAAA
>NW_017534487.1:1637-2886 GCF_001853355.1 Bactrocera latifrons
GATTAAACCAAGCCATGTTTCCCAAACTGTAAAACATGGTGGCGGGTCAATCATGGTTTGGGGGTGTATCACCAATAACGGTATAGGTCGTCTGGTACGCATTTATGGAATCATGCGTAAGGAGCAGTATCTAACCATTTTCCATTCATCGAAATTTTGGCTATTGCTGCTGAAAAAGTTATCTTTCAGCAACACAATGACCCGAAGCACACGGCTCGCCTTGTAAAAGATAGGATAAAACGTCAAAAATTTTCGACCCTTACATGGCCCCCTCAATCACCGGATATGAATCCAATCGAAAATTTGTGGAGTCATGTCAAGGCCCAGCTGGCAAAGGACGGACTCAAGAAATTTGGAATGCAATACCCCCCGGTTTTGTATCGAAATATATAAAAAGTATTCCCAACCGATTGAACGCTTTAAAAAAAGCTAAGGGTTTTTGGACCAAATATTAAATTTTCGATTATTATATTTTAACATTACATCGGGTGCAAAACTGTAATATTGAGCTTTTTTACGTTATTACTTTTAAACGTATTGAATTGTTATTAAATTACCATGATGAGTTACTTTAATAAAGCTAAGGCTACAATTAATTGAAAACAAAAATTAAATCATCCTTCTTTATTTTTGTTTTCGACGTCATTTTAAAATGGATCACTGTGGGGTGTTACAGTATTGCTCGTCACTGTATATGACATACTATCATAATATCCTAAAATACTTATTATAATATATTACAATAATATTATATGTAAATCGCAATTCATTTCAATTTTCATACGTATCTACATATCAGCACATAGTTACATACATACATAAGGCAAAGGAAGCAGTGGCAATTGGCGATCGTTTGTTTGTATTTTCGGCACAGCTCAGATTTTCTAACAACAACACAACGCTTTTGCCGCGTCGGTCCATCGACACATGACTCTGACTCTGGTTGTCCGTGTCAACGGAAATTTCGCATGAAACAATATGCATATGCACATATTTACATACAAATGTGACAATGACAAATGTACAAACATTATGCGTATCGTTCGTTTTGTTTACATGCACACATAATTACATACATTAATATGTGCGACCGCTTGGTCTTTTAACATTTAATCAAAACTTTTAAAGGCCTGAAAATAAATTTCTAGGTATATAAATATGTACATACGTATAAGTTAAAACGAAACATATTCAAAATTATAGCTGACAGTAATATTTTCGTCAACAACAGGAAGCGAACATCCGCCAC
>NW_017534487.1:3601-9091 GCF_001853355.1 Bactrocera latifrons
TCATTGAATGCTCTGCTCTGTTCACGCGCCACTGTTAAAGTTTCTCCTTCTTAGCTAGCTGTGGTGAAACGCACTCATCGCATTTTGTTAGCTTCTGACGGTTTACACGCCTGTCCGTAGTTGGGCCTTCTCTATAAATATACGTTTTCTRGATTCATGGTGTGCCGATTGTCAAAATGGTCCCCTTTTTGGAGGGGTTGAGTTTTCGATTAGTGGGTTTCACCTCAAAAATCTTATTAGCGGATTTCACCAATATTTAACATGAGGAGGTCGAAAATGGCAGAATTGAGCATTTTCATTGTTAAATGAGAAAAGTGATGCTAATTTCAATGTACGCTTACAGATTCGCATATTTACAATGCGCAAACGGCTATGGATATTCTCCATACATTAGTTTGTCAAAAAAGTCTTGCGGTATTTTCGCTAGTTGGCACTGAGAGCGCGTAGTTCTAGTTTTATTCGTCGCATCGGGTCATGCTATACCTTTTTGGAAAGCTCATTTCACGCGCTAACACGTAATTGATTGATTGTCGTTTCTACAGTTTCCATTTCCATTGCACAACGATGGTTTCAATGTTTTCGCTCTGGTGTAGAGGTGGTCGAAGATGCGCCACGCTCCGGAAGGCCTGTTGTCGAAAGAGACCGGCATAGTAGCAGCCGTAGCATCGGTCAAGAACTGGGCATGAGTCATCCAAAAAAAATTTTATGAACAATTGAAAATTCAATAAAAATACCGCAAAAATACCACAAGACTTTTTTGACAACCTAATATTTTAAAACAAAGCTTAAATGTATATACATATGTACATATACATATATGTATGTACATAGGCAAGATCAACAATCGCAGCGGTTACCCTAGTGAAGACACTGGCGGAAAATGCCATTAGGGGGAAAAGATGGAAAGGTGGCACCATCAAATACTGTATGGTTGCGACCCTCAATGTCAAAAATGCCTTCAATACGGCATCATGGCCAAGTATACTAAGAGCGTTGAAAAACTTCACTGTACCGACATATCTCTACAACCTGATAGTCAGTTACTTCAACGATAGGACCCTATGCTAAACACAAACCAGGGCTACAAAAAATACAAAAACTCCGGGGGAGTGCTACACTTATCTGTACTCGGGCCCCTCCTTTGGAATGTAATGTACGACGGAGTCCAGGTTAGACATATGCCAAAATCAAAGATACAGATTTTTGTGGTTTGTTAAAAAAAAATTATTTAATATGGTACATAAGCGACTACGGATATTTAAACGAGTCGTACTTAAGACAAAAATTTCTACGATATTTCAAAAAGCAAACCGTGAGATCCAGCAAGATATAATATAGGCTGTTAAAAGTGCTGAGGAAGAGATTTGATTTTCATTTAAGCGGAGTACTACTTAGCCACGATTGACTGTAGACATGAATCAGATGAATACTGAATATATTCGAAACATTCCTTGACTTGAAAATCGACAAATAAACTGTGTTGTCATTTTTATTCTAATATATGTTAATACTTAATTTTGCGGGGTTGTCACTTTTTGCTTCTCATACATTTCAGAAATATTTTCAATTTATGATTTTTACCTTTTGAAATCGTCGCGAAAAGACCCTTGTCGGCAAGGCATGCTCGGGGAGATGTAATGGCGTCTGCTTTTATGAATGAATCGAATATGCTTTTTGAAAGTACGTTTGCGTTCATGAATGAAAATTTTATTGTTGTATAATTTACTATAAGTTTTGACGTCGGCAATTTGGCTGCCATATTGATTTCTGATGCTATTTCATAAGATTGTTGTTTTTGTAAACAGTATTTGTCATTTTTGCGGGAGACATGTTCACATGTATACGCATATAAGTATGTATGATGGTGTTTAAGATGATTGTTGTTTTTGTAGAACAATATTTGAAGTTTTCGCGGGCGACATATCTACATGTCTGTATACATACATATATGTTTATACAATATGTACTCGTAGGTTTATTTATACATTATTTGTGTATCAATGTCATACGGACATACACACCTGTTTAAAATAATAGTTACACAATAAAACTTAGTACTCTCAACAGTTTAAAAAGCTTTTTATGGGCTGTATGCGACAAGTTGTGCTGTAAGTTTAATTAAGACAATATGGCATCGCCCTTTCTAAGAGATTGAAGCATATGATCCCCCGAATTAATGCATGTGTCAGTTTTGTGTGAATTCTCAGAAGAAAAAAAATTGCTCAATATAATAGTTACTCATAAGTGAACTTAGCTTTTTGTGAAAACAAAATTAATTTTATCCGGTTATTCAAATTCTTTTATCTGAATTGGTAAGTTTTCTTTCATTAAAGCTCAAAATGCTGCAAATAAATTAAATTATTTTTTAATAAGATGGGTCGGAAGTCACATTGTACTGTTGAAGAAGCCCGGCTGGTTTCAAGCCTCAGAAAGTAAGGAAAATGCTTCGGGAAATTGGGAAATTAAAGGAAAGGTCTCATAATTTTGTTAAAAATGCTTTAGAGCGAAAATCTGGTAGGGAGACTCGTGGAAAGAAACAAAAAACGAGTACAGTTCTTGATCGCCACATTGTAACTCTTTGTAAAAAGGACCCATTCAAGTCGTCGAAGGCGATAGCGGCAGAAATTGGAAATGTAGTAAGTGCCCATACAGTTCGCAGGCGTTTGCAAAAGGCCAAGCTACCAGGACGTATAGCCAGGAATGTTGCATTAATGCGATCAAAAAATTTAGGTATGAGGTTTAATTTTGAAAGAAGTCATTTAGATTGGTCAGGACCTGAGGGAACAAAAAAGTGGAGAAACATCTTATGGAGCGATGAAACGAAAGTMAATTTGTTTGGAAACGATTGTGAGAGAAATGTGCATAGTCCATAAGGAAAGGAATTTCACGTTCGATTCATAAAAAAAAAACTGTGAAGCATTGAGGTGGAAACGTCATGGTGTGGAGATGATTTTCTTGGTATGGAGTAGGTCCTATATACCTTATAACTAACAAAATGACAGCGTCGGAGTACAAGGAAATACTTGAAAATATCATAATACTCTATGCTGAAGAAAACTTACCATTACGTTGGGTGTATCAGCAAGATAATGAGCCAAAACATACCTCCAAACTGGTTAAAAATATTTTGAAGATAGTAATGTTAACGTTTTGGAGTGGCCAAGTCAATCCCCGGATTTAAATCCAATAAAAAATGGGGAGAACTAAAAAAAAAATTGGCGAGTCAACCTTTCTTTAACAAAGACGAGTAATGGGAGTGAATACAAAAAACTTGGTATGAGATACCTAAAGAAACCTGTCAGATTTTAATCAGTAGTATGCCCAAACGAATAAATAAAATAATCCAGAAAATTGGTGGATATTCAAAAAACTGTTTTATCATAATTTGTTTTTCCAAACCAATTTTTTTGAGCAAGTTTATTTTAGCTATGAAATGGTTTTGGATCTACATTTGTTTGTTTTGCTTTTTCTTTAAATGAAGTTTATTTAAACCTCTAATAAMTTGTCACAAATTCCTAAGAAATTTTTTTGTTGTCTACAATTGTTATCAGAACCGTTAGATAATATATCAGCTCATATTTTCTTAGTATCAACAAATGTATTGTGACGTTTTGTTTTGTTGTTGTCGTCAATTGAATGCAGAAATTCAGTGTTACAGGTCAATTAATTGCAGCGCCGATTTTAAAATTTTAATAGTTAAAATAAAAAGTGTTTTATTGAAATATTCATACAGAAGATTTTTTTTACAATTAGGTAAGTTAATTTATTTTATGTTAATATACTTTTTAACAAAAAATAAAAAGTATTCCGAGTTTTATGCCTCAGGGCGGCCTTGCCTGTTTACGCGAATTTCTTAGATATTTCTTTGTTTGCTAGAATTTTTTTATCTTTATTTTAAAAAAAAAACGAGCATAGAAATGGCAGGAAATTTAATGTAAGTAAACTTAGTGATGAAGAGTTGCTCAAATTAATGGAAACTGTTTAAATAGGCCATTTGATAGTAATTTTAACATTGTTATTAGTTGGACGACCGCGATTATATACTATTTTTGCGAGTATTCAGGAAATGAATTAAGCAACTGATTAATTTATACAAATCACCGATATGTCATTGAATATAAGTTCAATTGATGATATACCTGTAGGACCATCAACGCTTACTGAATTACCTGAGGCATCTTCCTGTACCGCAGCAAAGTCATTAACAGCAATATATTTAAAAGCAAAAAAACTTCCCCGATCTCCATTACCAACCCTGAAAACTACTGGTCCCTTAGTCATTCTCTCTTCTAGTGGTTTTACACATTTAGGTATATGTTTTTCATTCAAAGTTTGCACTTGATTTCTTCAGCATATGTTTTAGAGGTATTGAAAATATCTGGAAAAGTGCAAAAGAAACATCATTTTTGGCAGTATATTCCAAATAAACCACACAAGTGGGGTATAAAATTGTCCGCCTTGTGTGACTCCACTGGATACACTATAACGGCGCTGGGGAAGACATCATTTTACTATCTTGGAAGCACTGCAAATGTAGTTGTACGACTATCACAAACAATACCTGATTTTGCTCATCACATTCTCTACTTCGACAATTTCTATACATCATTACTTTTGTTGTTATATTTTCGCGCATGATACGAGCGAACCAAATACCAAAAAACAAGCTTCCCTAGGATGAGKATGTAAAGAACGAAGAAAGGGGATACTCAATTGTGTACGCTGGTGCTGCATATGGTGTCGATATTAACACGGTTTTGTGAAAAGACGACAGGAGAGTTCGATTGGCATCAACTTACCTTAGCATTCATCTATTTAAAAGAGAAAATGAAAAGGACAATCGGCCAAAGTTGCACGCTACAATCGAAAATAAAAGCAGCATATAGAAATATATTGCCCCAAAATTATACGGAAATATAATAGCCATATGGGGGTAGTAGACTTAATGGATAGGCTTATTCGTCGTTACCATATCCACGCAAGGACTCGAAATCCGATAACAAGACCTTTTTACCATTTCGTAAATATGGCTGCGGCAAATGCATATATTTTGTATCGACGTCTGCATTTAGAAAATTGCAACAAAAATATATCTACACAAGATAACAAACTGTTAAAGTTACCCGAGTTCCATGAAGAAATTGCTGCTGGTCTTGTCACTTACAAACTCAATCGTCCTGCTGGTCGGCCAAGTTTCACACTATCAACACTCGTAGGAAGGAAGCTAAATGTAGGGAAAAGAGCGGATGTCCACTTTGATCAGTTGATCACTTTCCCATTTGGCTTCCTAAAGATGGTGAAAAAAGAAAATGTAAATTGTGCCTAAGTTCAGAAACGCAGTGTTTTTGTTCCAAATGTAAACTAAATTTATGCTGCTCAACTACGAAAAACTGTTTTTTTTTTACTATCATCACAAAAACGAATATACATACTTTGTTATTTCAATTCCCTTAGTTATTGAAATTCTTCTTTTGTTTTTCTTATTTTCTT
>NW_017534487.1:9391-10865 GCF_001853355.1 Bactrocera latifrons
TTATTTATTTTTATGAAATATAATTATAAATAATTACATTACATTTAGCAAGGCAACTAGTAACTAAGACTATCGGCCTGGTAACTAAGACTAACTTTTTATTCAYGAGCTTTACTTGAAAAAGTATTGTTTAACTATTATTTTGAGCAAGTGTGTATGTATGTATACATATGTGTATGTACATGTATAGCAGCACGCTCATATTATGTTACTGATAAATGATAATATCCTGATTGGAAATTGATTTGTACTTACATATGTACATATATGCAGGATAGATGCGTATAAAAGATTTAAATGATAAAAGGTGTGATTTATATACATACATATATTATTGTTGTAATATATTAAGTTTTTTAGATTCATAATTTTTTATAATTTATTGACAATGTTGTGACCAAATTTATATAAAAAAACATGGAAAAAATACAAGCCAAAATTAATATAGAAACCTACTTTACCATTGGAATGTTTCGTAAAAGGCCCAAAAATAAACGTTCGGAGCGCTCGGACAATTGACAATGTTGTGACACAATTTATATAAAAAAACCTGGAAAAAAAATTAATTACTTTTTTATTTATCAACATTTTTTCATGGTTCTAGAACGAACGATAACCATTCACGGACATTTTAAGAATAAATTGGGTTTTTGTGTTTCAGATGATCCAAACATGAGAAATCGTGTCCGCCAGTGAAAAAGCGCATGCCACTCACCCAGCTATTTCTCCGACAGATGTCATCAAACAATTCCAAAAAAAATTGTTTATACACTCCACGATATACCTGATATGTGAAAGTTCTATTGTAGAACAAAAATTTCTATGAAAAAAAGTGTCAAAAAAACAGCCTAGAATACCCACTGACCTCTTAAAAAATACACAAAAATTTGTAATTTTGGTTTGTTTACATTATCATCTGTCAAAATGAATTTTATCATTATTGCCAACTACTCTTTTTAGAAAAATCATAGCTGTTGCGAATGAAAAAAAAATCTAGTTCAATATACAAGCTATGATAGCTAAAATAAACTAATAGCTTAATTTGCTGGTCAAATAAACCACGCATAATATTTAATTTATTATACCCGTAGTCTAGTGCCAAAAAGTGGTCAACGAATTACCACATATCAGGCGTGGATCCTCCGCGAAGACTTTGGGTTGCAAATACAAAATTATATAGTACCCCAACTAAAATTATTCTCTCTATCCGCCCCTGTCACTTACATAATATATTATATTATAGTGTATATTAAAGTGTAATGATTTTCGTTGATTTGGCACACTTTGTGTTAAATATGATTATAAGATATGATTGCATATAAATCTGCAAAAATATAGGCCACAAGGCTAAAACTGAAAGGATTTACACTGTTTAATTTTACAAACCTTAAAATAGGCAAACATTTCTTACGATTTCTTTATAAAAAATCTTACATATTAGGAAAACGCATACGATAGTACTATGTTATTATAT
>NW_017534487.1:12270-21529 GCF_001853355.1 Bactrocera latifrons
GTCCGGAAAGCACTTATTACTCGAATTGCAGAAAGCCTATGCACTGCAATTATTTGTTTCGCATACGCTTTTATATCCATTGCCTATATCCATGCTGGTGCCGCATACAGTATCACGGAACTCATTGCTTTCGCTATTAAGAATCGCCGGCTGGAACGCACACAGTCTCTATTGGTCATCATTCTCGATAGGCCATTTTAAATTTTGTTTGACTTCGCGGAGGAATACTCCAGGTGCTCTTTAAATTKTAATTTGGGATCCAATATTACTCCCAGATACTTCAGTTGCGGCTGCGAGGTAATCTCGCACTCTCCTATAGTGAGCTCTATTCGTTCTTCTATCTTCGTTCTTCTTTTTCCTCTGCCAGTTTCAGACTCACAGAAGAGAACCATTGGCGTATACCATATAAGMACTSATTACATTTATTTTTCAGGTCGGCTAAATGTTTGGCCACTGCTACCACCATGACCTCATCCGCATAAGCTACTAGTTTCACGTCTGTTGGTTGCTGTCTTCTTAGCACCCCGTCGTACATAAGGTTCCATAATAGTGGGCCTAACACTGATCCTTGGGGTATACCGCTCGAGATATAGTAGCTCTTGGTGATTTCGTCCGTATCAAAAATCAGCCTTTTGTTTTTAAAATAACTAGTTATTATGTTGATGAAGTATGCAGGGGCCCGTACTTCATCCAGGGCTTTGATTATGACTGCCCATTTTGCCGAGTTGAACGCATTCTTGACATCCATCGTAATCCGCGCAGTACTTTTTTGTGCCTCCTTTCCATCTTTTGCCACTTACTGCACATTTCGCAGTATCGACGACTTCTCGTAGTGCGTAAATAGTGGATCTCTTATTTATAAAGCCGTATTGTCTCTCTGATAATCCGCCGGCTTTCTGGATTGCTARCTCCAAGCGGTTTCTTATTATATTTTCGTACACTTTACCCATTGTGTCGAGCATACACAGAGGTCGGTACGATGAAGGTTCTTCAGGTGGTTTCTTTGGTTTTGGGAGCAAAACCAAACGCTGTACTTTCCAAGAGTCGGAGAACACCTCTTCCTTTAAACAAGCGTTGTACATTTTGGCGAATACTCGAGGTTTTGAGATTATGGCTTCCTTCAGGGCTCTGTTTGGTATGCCATCCAATCCAGGCGCTTTGGTGTTTTTAATTTTCTTTGCTATTGAAAATAGTTCGTCTTTCGTGACTAACGGGGGTGACTCTGCAGCTTCGTTTCGTCGCTTGGCATATGAAATCCGGTCGTGTTTCGGGAATAAAGCGGCATCTTTCGGTTGCTGCTACTTATTTTTAAACCTCGACATACAGATTTTGTAAGCAGTGCCCCAAGGGTCAATGTTTGCTTCCTCACACAGCTTCTCAAAGCATACTTTTTTGCTCCGGGTAATTGCCGACTTCAGGAGTTTCTTGTGGCTTTTTAATTCTTCCCTCAGGCGATTTTCATTACTTTCGTCCCGGTTACGCTGTAGACGCCGTCTAGCTGAGTGACAAAGCTTTCTCAGCGTGGAGATTTCCTCATTCCACCAATATACAGGCCGCCCGCGGTGGTTTGTACATCTGCTGCCCCATGCACTTGACCATGCATTAAAATCACCTGCTATTATAATAGCTGTTTTGCCTCTGGTTTCTAAAGACAACGTTAAGAGGAAATCTTCGAATTCTGTGATTGCTGCGCTGGGACGAGCGTAGCAACTTTCAAAATAAATCCCGTGAATAATTTCCCATGTGAAGCAATTATGTTTTTCTCTGGAGCAGATCTTAAAGGATTGCCCTTTACAGGACCATTTTGCTGCCTTGCCGGATTTGTCTGCAATCCATGTGCTTTCCGGACGCTGGGAATATTGTTCACYTAGTATGGCGACATCAATGTTCTCGTCTATGATTGTCTGATCTAGCAAGTCTTGTGCTGCTGCGCAATGGTTTAGATTCAGCTGTAGTATCCTCATTTATTTAGAGACTTCATCGTCYCGAGGTACTTTGGGCAAGTCGTGCTCAATACAGAGTGCTCCCCTTGGCAGAGCATGCAGCTCGGAACGTTTGTGCACGACTTTGCTAGGTATCCCGCGTGCATAGGGAGGATCTGTCTATCGAACTGCAGCATTTACGAGCCATGTGACCCAAATGGAAACACTTATAACACCTAGGAATAGGCGAGTATTCTCGAAGATGGCAGATCGACCACCCAATCTTTATTTTTCCCAATTTGAGTGCGGCCTTAGCATCTTGAGCGCGCATTCATACAAGTGCTATTTGTGTGCCACTACGCGTTTTTCGCAGACTTTTGACATTTGTTGTCTCTAGATTTTGGATTCCACACTCCCTTTTTAGTGCTGAGCAGATTTCTTCGGGAGTTGTTATTTCGTCCAGGTCTTTGCATACTGTCGTAACGGTGTGGGATTTGGGCTGTATCATAACCATTTCTGCTACCACTCCTTCCAAGGCGCTTTGGAAAGAGAGGTGGTGAGAAAAGCGATGTGTTGGTGTGTAGTGTGGTTGGTATGCTGTGTAGCTGTGGTTGTGTGGATGACATGTTGTGTTGTATTGGGTTGTGTGACCTTTAGTATGTTGTGTGTGGATTTTGTGCGATGAGTGCTGCGAGGATGATATGTGCAGCGTAACAAAATATCGCAGGACCGGATGTCACATAAACATCCCGGCCCCCTAATCCAGATTAATCGCCTAGAAGTCTATGCAACCGTTGCTGACTGCTCACTACGGCGTTCAGTACTGTTGGTTTGCGTTGTGGATTACGATGACCGTAGTTTGGCGCAGGTGGTCGTGAGTGCGCTCCCCTGGTGCGCCTAGAATGGTGACTTCTTCGGCGCTGGACAGGATCCTCGTGTTGTCTGTGTCTGTTATTTGTGTGGATTGCTGCCGGATTGACTCGGCGAGGGAATCGATGAAACGGTGTATAATGAGAGCGTTGACAGTATTGGCATGACCCGTCGGCTGGGCATTCGAATGTCTCCCAAACCACACTTCTTCTTCTTTATACAAAACAATTGGAAAAGTTAGTTGAAAGTTTAGTTAGCGTTGCGTCGACGATCGTACCGATGACGAAAACCTTAAAAATCACGGGTAAGAACGAAAAAAGCTCTCATTCCGATGTGAGCAATCCCAAGCAATTCATGCAATGCCGGTGTGCACGGGCGATCTGCTGGCGTTGAGCTGGCTTCATTTGAAGATAGTGCACCTCTTCAGAACGTTGGGTCGATGGCATAAGCTGCATCGTGGAGGCAAATTTTTTTCAAATGGATCTTCATATGTATCCCTAGGTGTTGTAACAGATGATTGGCTTGAGATAGTGATTCACACGCTAATGACAGATTGTGGCTACCTGATAAAATATCATCAACATATGTTTGTGAATGTAACACAGAAGTTGCTAAGGATAAATTTGTTTCACATGTTTTTGCTAATTCATGCAGTGTCCTGATCGCTAAGTAGGGTGCGCAATTGATGCTAATGGTGACGGTTTTAAGTTTGTAGTCGCTGATTGGACTGTTACTTGATTTGCGGAAGACTATACGCTGGAAATCTTGGTAATCTTTATGTACTAGAATTTGTCTGTACGTTTTCTCTACATCCCCATTAAAAACGTATTTAAACATSCGCCAATTTAGTATTAGCAGCATGAGATCAGGTTGTAAGGTTGGGCCAGTATATAGTACGTCGTTGAGTGATTTACCTGAGCTTGTACACTTTGAGGCATTGAAACCCACTCGTACTTTTGTTGTGAGTTTATCAGGTCGTATTACCCCGTGATGTGGCAGATAAAAAGATAAATATTTACCTCTAGATACTTTTTCATATGGTACAGCTTCTTCCATATGATTGAGGTCTAGATACTCGTCCATCACATTATCATATGCTGATTTGAGCTCACTTTTCTTTAGCAGACTTTTTTCCAAGCTTAGGAATTGCTGGACTGCTGATATTCTAGAGTGACCTAGAGCTATAGAATCTGGGAAGGTGGGTTTGAAAGGGAGTCGCACAACATAACGACCATTTTCATTTCTTGTTGTTGTGGACTTAAAATAGGCTTCGCATGCCTGGTCCTCTTCTGAAATTTGAGTAGTCTGAGGTAATTTTTCTACTTCCCAGAATTTTTTGAGTTCATTATTAAAATATTCGTTTGAAATATTTTCAACTTTAGTTGTAAAAGAATTAATTTTTTCTGTGACTTGGCCACTTAATATCCACCCAAAGATTGTATTTTGGGTTAACAATTTACTTAATATTTTTTCTATACCTTCAAGAATTATTTGAGGTATTAAGTCACTACCTAATAACAAATCAATTTGTGATGGGGTATGGCAGTTGGGATCTGTTAATTTGAGATATGAGCATTTTTCCCATTGCTTTTTATTTACTTCACAACTTGGAAGCAAATTTGTGAGTTGCGTTAGAACGATGGCTTGTGCATCTATTCTTATATCCGTGTTTGGGGAAACTATAGTGATTGGGCAAATTTTGTTAGAATTTTTTATAATTCTTCCGCCCATTCCTGAAATTTGGAAATTTGAATTTTTGACAGGCAATTTTAGCCGATTTTGAGCTTTAGATGATAAAAAGGATCTTTGAGAACCTTAATCTATTAATGCTCTAAATTTGAATAATTCTCCTCTATGTTCAATAGCGATGACCGCAGTGGGTAAAAGAATTTTGCTTTCATTTTCTGAATGAAGAGCTTGCATTTTTGCTGCTTTAAAGCAACATGGTTGTTCTTCCTTTTTTTCGGTATTTGAGATTTCGGGATTACCACTTTTGGTTGTAGTGACTAACCCGGTGGTTTTGTGCAATTGATTTTGGTTCATATTTTGAAAATTTGTTATATGAAGCAATGAGTGATGTCTTCATTGACAGTACACACAATTAAATTTGCTTTCACAGTCTTTTGTCCCGTGAGAATTGGACAGACAGTTGATGCAAAGTTTATGTTGTCGGACAAGATTGTTTATATCTGAAACAGACATTTTTTTAAACTTCTCGCAAGATCTTATATTGTGACCTCCTTTACATATTTCACATAATGATTGCCAATGATTTGTTTGATTTGCCACAAATGTTGGCTTCTATTGCTGGCTTGGGGTTTAAAAAAGTTTTTATTCGACTCATTTTGATTATTTTTTGGCGTGACTATTTTTTTGTCAACTCGCTCAGCTATTTCGTACTGAGTTGTTAAGTAATCTTTCATTTGATGCCATTTTGGCGATTTCTTACTTGCCACTAGTGATTGCTCCCATCGTAGCAAAGCAGCATCAGGCAGTGTTGCTGCACAAATATTTACTAGGATAGGGTCCCACGATTCAGTGGAAATCTTTTGTGTTTCTAACACAGATAAACAATTAGTCACTGTCGAGTATAGTTTTTGAAACGCTTGGCTGGTTTCTTGTTGAATTTTTGGTAAATTCATTAAAATTGTTATTTGGTTATGTACCAATACTCTTTCATTTTCATATCTTTCGACCAGAGCTTCCCAAGCCAGATTAAAGTTATCCTCATTTAAGTCGAAACGCTTGACGATACTGCCGGCTTCCCTTTTTATTTTGGCCACTGCTCATAACCTCCGTGAAAACGTCAGAGTCACAAGCTGGCACTTTCAAGAATATACCTGTATTTATTTCTTCTTTTTGAGTCGTAACTACTCTAGGAGGAGGAGTAGTGGCTCTACATGGCCTTAATAAATTTATTTGGTCCAATATCATTGCCTTCGTAATTTCATATTGTTCGAGGCAGTTTAAAAAATTCAAAGCTTGGAATTTTTAAATTTAGAACCGATTCGGTGTTGTCATTAATAGTGGAAGCAGTAAATCTTGTGCAGTATCTAACAAAACTGTCACTTTCAGTTATGAACCTTGACATTGTACTATCTTGTGCTTTTGTGTTTTCTGGGAGTTCAGCATCGTCAGTATCTAGTACTGTATCATATGCTGCCAGAAGGCATGCCCATATGCTATCTATGCTTTGAATTTTTAAATTTAGAACCGATTCGGTGTTGTCTGGAAGCAGTAAATCTTGTGCAGTATCTTGTCACTTTCAGTTATGATCCTTGACACTGTATTTTCTTTGGTTAATTTTTGTTTGGCTCCCTGCTTTGAGCGTGTAGCTTCTGCAGGCGTGCTTTGTGATTTATCATCATCATTGGAAGCTGCGAGCTTAAAAATGTTTCGTTTGAAAGGTTGCAATTGTAAAATTAGTATTATGAAAAACTATATGAAAACATTTTTGTAAATATTTCGTTTGAAATACGATTATAAGATTGGTATTGTGAAAAAACTTTGTAAAAATTTATTTATTTGTAGATATAATAAATTTTATTATAAATTAAATAGATTATGACTTTGCGAACGCTTATTCACCGCATAAATCGATTAATCCTTTGTTTCATATATGTATTCGTATGTAATTATTTTTATTAAATATGTCAAATTTTTTTTTTCTTTTTATTTTTTACCGTGTAGCAAATTAATTTATCTTCGCTTCACTCCCGTCTTATTTGTATATTTGTTTTCTTTTTTACTTTCTGTATCTTTTAAGAACGCGAAAGGACAGCCGTAATAAGCAAGAATATTTTGTAGGAAGACCGATTCGTTTCGTGGTTGCGTCTGAACTGACTCTTCTTTATTTTTTCTCGCATTCATGTCACAAGTTACAAATTTTAAAAAATACATCAGGGTTGCTTATTCGAGTAACATTAAAATAAGGTCTGATACAATTTCAAAAGTACAACAGGGTTGCTTATTCGAGTAACATTAAAATAAGGTATGATACAATTTCAAAAGTACAACAGGATTGCTTATTCAAGTAACATCAAAGTAAGGTAACGATACATCATAATACAGTAATCACATTTACATTGCTACAATTTGTATATTTATTTGCATACGTTTCTATAACTTTTTTTGCAATTGTTGTATATATAAATATTTGTATATATATTTATAAAAGTATGCCCAAAACTGCAAAAATGCTAAATGCAAATAAATGCATATGTATACATATATATGTATCGGTAATCGGTCGATGAGAGCAGGAAAATAGTTATATATGTATATAATGTGCTATATTGAAAGATTAAAAGTATTTGTTCCCAGGTCAGTACATACATATGTATGTATCAATTGTTTTTATAAGGATATCTTTAGTAAAAGATTGAGAACGGTAAAAGCATGAGCATAAAGGTGAGTGTGATTGCGGTATAAATTTCGTCGGGAGACATGCAAATGTAGAGGTAAATATGTGTACATACATAAATTCCGCTTATTATCTTTTGTGGTTCTCTCTTTGCTTATGTTTTAAGCGATCCTGCTTGTGGCTTTTTTGTTTATTTGTTTAGCCCAAGGGGTATCGCTGGAGATTCGCAAGTAGGAATACTTGACTTATATAAATTGTGTTGTTTTTTTGATATTTTATTTTGTGGTGTGTTTGGAGACAGCGAAAGGGCAGGTCATTGAATTTTGGCGTTATCTAATTTATGTATGTACCATTTGATTATTTAATTACATAGGCATGTACACATTTTTGTGTAATAGAATAAAACATCCAGAAATATATGCACGTATTTATTTATAATGTGAAAACAAATAATTATTTATAAATATGAATAAAAATTAATACAATTATTTTTTTATACGAAAAAAGGGACACTGGCTGCCAGGACCTTCGGCTCGCTGGAGGATCTAAGGCTAGGTGACTAAAATTAAGTTCTGTTGTCCACGCTTCATATATTTAAAATCTTCATAAAATCTACATACATGCTTAAGTAAAACAAAAACAAAGTTCTTAACTAAGCTAGGTAGGATGTTATATTAAATGTTTTAGACCGCATTTATCCAGATATTTTGATATTTTTGTAACGTTCTCGAGAGACGTAGTTTTCAAAAGTGTTGTAGGTGTTTGGTTATCGAAGATATTCCTCTTGATTACTGTGAAATGGTGGCATTCGTCGAGCAAGTGATGGACTGTTAGTGAAGCCCCCGGGCAATGTTGGCAGTAAGGCGGACTGGACCGATTGAAGAAGTACGAATGTGTGGCTATTGTATACCCTAAACGTAGGCGAACAAATGAYTTAACATCGTTACATCGACAGTTTGGTGGATAGGTTGGTTTGCTCCTATYTGGGTTATTTAAAGTGTATTGGTGCTGGATGTGTCTCCAACTCTCCATTAGCGATTTAAGTTGGTGTTGGTGTGCCATCTTATATAAGTCTTTATTCTCAAGAAAGTCAAACGTAACGAGCGGTTCACTAGCCGCTAGTTTAGCGCGTTTATCTGCTAGTTCATCCCTGCGTATGCCGGCATGGCCTGGAATCCACATTAGTTTTATGTTGGCGCTGTTTTCAGCTAATTTKSTCMRKATGCAAGAAATGATGTTAGATTTATTCATAACATTTAAGACCGCTGATATAGTTGATTTGCTATCGGTACAAATAATTGCTTTCAATTTGGAATTTGAAGCGAAAATSATAGCGTTGAGGATCGCTGCGGCTTCTGCTGTGTAAACGGAGGCGTAGCTTGGCAGGATTCCAATTTTAATTGTTGCTCCTTTGTCATCGACAACTGCGAATGATGTACTTGTCTCGGTTTTGGATCCGTCCGTGAAGATTAGAGTTCATTCAGGGAGAAGAGAAGTTGTAGACTCAGCAAAGAGTTGTTGATAAACGGTGATTCCAAGTTTTCTGGCGAGTTCTATACACAGTGAAATCGTCGATTTGCGTCCAGGGTTAATTTCCCTTTGGAGGTCCGATCTCGTAAAGGATATAAAAAGCTTAGGTAGAAGTTTCATTAGGTTCAGTTCGAATCTCTCTTCGATTGTGGGTAAGCCGGCTTCCACTAGGACGAATTTGGTGGGCGATTTTGGAAATGCRCGAATGCTTCTGTTAACTGCCACGTGGTACGGAGAGTACAGTTTTTTGATGTGGATTTTCGCGCAATTACCATAGATAGGAAGGCCGTAATCTATCTTCGACAACACAAGCATCCTCGTTACATTCATTAGAGTTGCAGAGTTGAGTAGACAATGTTTAGATGATTAATATTTGATAATATTCAGTCGGGCAGCCAGTTGCTTTCTTAAATACAAACAATGTTTCCTTAAAATTTACACCTAAGAACTTAAGACTATTAGTTTTTGAGATAGGGCTGTTATTGTAAATAATTGTAAAGTAATCACATTTGTGCTTGCGACAAATGTGGAAATTTTTGCATTTATTTACAGCCACATTGGCGTCCGAAGATTC
>NW_017534487.1:22579-23607 GCF_001853355.1 Bactrocera latifrons
ACCGACTAACAAAAAACGTCAGAAACACAAAACTTTACGGAAGAAATTTCAGAAGGAAGGTGCATCCAGGCTTTTTTTTAATTGAAAAGGGGCGTGACGTCGCCCACTTATGGACCACAAACCATATCTCAGGAAGTACTCCACCGATTTCAATGAAATTCGGTATATACTATTTTTTTAACACCCTGATGACGTGTACAAAATATGGGTGAAATCGGTTCACAACCACGCCTGAAATCTCGATTATCACTTTATCATGCGAGAACTTAGTCCTTCCTTACTTGTTTTGAGTAGTTTTCCCAGGCAATTCAGTAAAGAAATARGCCTAAAGCCTGAAGTTTCTGTAGTGGGGTTACCAGATTTTGGAATGGGGACAACGAATGCGTGCTTTTATATAGCATTAACAATCTTGTTTTCATACATGGGGGTAARTGTTGCAGCATAGGATATGATATTCTGTCAGCCCCGGGGGTTCTCCCACTTAAAGAAGATAGAGTTGATTCGAATTCAATGTTATTGATCTTGCAGTCGGTGATGCTAGAAGTTGCAGGTGGACTCTTGGAACTTCTGTTGAGGTATTTGTTCTTCTCTGAAAGGAAAGTAGGGTGGAAATTTGAATCGTGTGAATAATTSGACCAGTACTTTGCGAAGTGATTTGCTATTTGCTTGTGGTCAACGATAGGGCCATGTGCGCTATTAATTGAAGTAATATGCGATTGAGGATTAGTGCCAGAAGGTCGTTTAATATCGGACCATGCTTTTTTGGATTTGTTTGATGGTTAATGGACTCGGAGAATTTGTTTAAGCACTCCCTTTTGGATTGTTTGAGGTTWTTCTTAAAGATCGCATTTGCCTTTTTGTATAGCATTAAATTTGAATTTGACCTTGTTCGCTTATATTCCGTCCAAGGAAATCTTTTTTCGTTTCATAATTGAGATAGTTCAGAGGACCAGTGGGGCGCGATCTTTTTATGAACTTTGGGATTGGTTTGTGGAATAGACAGATGGGCTGATATGCGAATGATTTTT
>NW_017534487.1:24152-27726 GCF_001853355.1 Bactrocera latifrons
TGCCTTGCTTGCTAGTTAGATTTCGAGGCAAATTGTAAAAGTAACTTTGGTATTGATTAGGCGCCGCCGCAGACTTGCCCGCAGCAAGGTTAGTTTCCTGAAGGGAAATAAAACTTGGAGCGTATTCTTTAATTAGTATATCCAATTCGTGAAAGTTGTTRTAGTATCCGTGCATATTCCACTGTAGGATATTAAACATTGCCGCTAGAAAAGGTTGCTAAGGAGGTGTTTATGTGCTATGTTGAGAGTGGTGGATACTTAGTGATCGTCTACTGACATGATCAGAACATCGTTGATGGCTTTGTCATCTAAATTGTTTTGCGTGAGACAGAGATTGATAACGGAGGTATCAGTTGTCTCTGTTGAGAATGCAAGTGAACCTGCGTTATATTGATAGGATTTGGATTGAGCGATAATGTTGGCGAGAGTTGATTCGAGGTTTAGTTGTGTGTGTGAAAGACTGTGGAACAGGAGTGAAAGAGGAGGCTGAGCTATTGCTGACTTGTTGATTTCTGATGTTTTGAGGTGAGTTTTCCGGTGGTGAGTTGTTGGAAAAAAGATCGTGTGAAGTCGTAATGGGTGATTTATTGACTAAAGAATGTGTAGGTATATCAAGAGAATTGGAGATTGACATAGCGTTTCTATTTGACAGCTGTGCTTCTCTGGCAACTACGGCGAAAGAAGTGTTCAATATTGATGGTGATTGTGCTTTGTAGAGTTTAATTCCTTCTCTCATGGAGCAGTTATTTTGACATTTCATTTTTAGTATCTCCTTCGTTTGCTCATATTTTGGGCAAGTGCTGGCAGAGGATGGGTGATCTCCTGAGCAGTTTGCACATAGTGTGCGCGTGCAAGGTAAAGAATGAATAGGAAGGCTGCAAAAAGCACACACGGGAGGTTTATTGCATCGTTTTTCAGTATGCCCAAGCAGTTGGAAAGATTTGCATCGCATTGGGTTGGGGTAATAGGGTTTTACTATTGCACTTCTCCAAGATACTTCTACCTTTTCAGGTAACTCAAAAATATCAAAGGTAACTAAAACTACACCCGTGTGTTAGGGTAGTGGTACTCCCTCCGTCCGCCTAGTAAATTTGACTACACCTTGTCTTCTCGTGTTTTCTATTATCTCTTTCTCGCTGACATTGTTGAGGCAGGGAGCAAAGGTTGTCATGGTACTTCACTTCAATTTCACACACACCATGAAGTTTTTTGGCTGAAATGAACTTTTGGGCAATTTGGTTATTTTTCACCAGCAGCAGAAGATTACCAACAAGCAACTCAGAAATTGAGATGATTTCTTTGCTAATAGCTTCTAAGGCTTTGTGGACAGCGAAACAAGAATACTTCGAAATTGGCTTGTTTGAGTCCGTTGCATTAATGAGAATATATTTCGGGTTTTCTTTCTTGGCCTGCGGCAGGTCCGGAAAGTTGAGGGGGAGTAGGTGGGTTTCTTTCTTTTTGGCTGGGATCCAGGGGCAATGCAAACCTGTTATCCCCAAGGTTTTGCGGCCCGGGGGCCATATTAAACAAATGTTCACACTTGATGCACTTATCTGCAATACATTTATGGATTGAAAGAATTCAAAAAGATTGGAAATATAAACACGTGTACGTATCCGAAAATGTATGATGCGCAGAATGTCAACAATACGTAAAGAGCGAAACACGACTTCTCAGAGCGAGCACTTGTCGAAAACTGTGTGTTGCACTTATTATTATATATATATACACTAGGCATCAAATGAAAGTATAAATGTAATATATACTGGTAAACTCAGATCACTCTTTTACTTCCTACATTTTCGTTTAAGAATAAATTCATAAAACTTTTCATGTAGATGCACCCTTATGTAAATAAACAGTTGGAGTAATATTTGCACATATTATTTGGACGCAAAAAATATTTACTCCATCGAGAGTGATTAGTCTTCACTGGTGAGCCCATGAGTGCGCGTCAAATGAAGGTATAATTTTAGTTTTGGTTCATTTCTTTCAAGGTAAAACTGAATTTTACTATAGATTTAATAAATTTGCATTTATTAAGGGAATTTCTGTTATGGTGAAAATGTTTGTTTTCTGTTTCTTAGTAAAAAAATTAAAAAACTGAAGAGAATCGAATCTTAATTGTAGAAGATGGAAAGGGGGGGAAACGTATCAAAAAATATTGTAAAAATATTCCATTTCCATCGGAGAGACAAGAAAGATTTTTGAATACTTCAAGAGAAGGAATAGATGCAGGATTCAATAGGGAGGAAGTCCAAGGTCCAAAGTTTCTATACACGTACAAGTCGTACGAAGAAAAGCTCCTGAAAACCTTAAAATTTTATCGCGGGATTTGATTTGGTTTGGATGTTTAAATTAGTACAATGAAAATTAAAAAAAAAACAAACATCTGGTTTTAAAAACTATGCAAAAAATGATCTATGTTTTCCATTTCGAGTACGAAAAAAGGACTAGAGTTTGCAAAAAAAAAAATCCAAACTTACCAACCTCATTTTGAGATAAAGTTATTTGATCCGATTAATTAAAATTCGGGCTAAGGAGKTAAAAAACACGTTAGGGAGTGTGGTGTAAACCTTTGGATCGCTTAAAAACTACAGTGCATGCAATCATCAGTGAAGCATGGGGGATGTTCTGTCATGGTTTGGGGCTGGTTCTCAAAATTTGCTGTAGGTAGTGTATTTAAAAACGATGGACGAATGACGGTTGCTTCATATGTTGCCATTCTTAGCGAAAATTTGAAAAGAAATGCGTAAAAAGTGAACTTGGGGTCATTTATCTTCCAATAAGATAACGACCGCCAACGCACATATCGCCTGAACACTCGCTTTTTTGAAGAGGGCTTAAAGAAAAACTGGCTTGGCCAGCTCAGTCACCGGGTATAAATCCAATTAAGTATTTGTGGTTAATTTCTGATTCCAAAATCCCAAAAAGCAGCCGTACAAACTTGGAATAATTTTTCTTAGAGACGAAGCGTCAACTTTATATGATTCCAAAGAAAATATTAGAAAATTTGGTACGAGGCATGCCAAAGCATCGTCGTGCAGTGATTCAGTATAAATAAGGCAATATTAATTAATAAATTTACTTTTAAACCAAAAGTTTTGTATTTTTTAAAAATTTATTCTTGCATTTCACCACTTTTATTTAAAAGTCCTTTTTTTAAAGTGGAACAAAATTTTTTCTTTCTACTGTGGGAAAAAATATATTAATTTATAATTTGTTACTTAAATACCTATGTAAATGTAATATTTATGTATGAATTATTAATTGTTTATTTTAATAAAACTGCATTGAAATAACGTCTGTGAAATTTATACTTTCATTTGATGCCTAGTGTATATATTAATAATGTCTATATATACATACATATGTATTTTTATACTCTCGTAACAAAGTTGCTAAAGAGAGTATTATAGTTTTGTTCACATAACGGTTGTTTGTAAGTTCTAAAACTAAAAGAGTCAGATATAGGGTTATATATACCAAAGTGATTAGGGTGACGAGTAGAGTTGAAATCCGGATGTCTGTCTGTCCGTCCGTCCGTCTGTCCGTCCGTCCGTGCAAGCAGTAA
>NW_017534487.1:38301-44191 GCF_001853355.1 Bactrocera latifrons
GATTGGAACAATTTCTTCGGAGATTACATTGTTGCCTTAGAAAATTATCTATACCAAATTTCGTGAATATGTCTTGTCAAATGTGAAAGTTTTCCATACAAGAACTTGATTCCGATCGTTCAGTTTATATGGCAGATATATGTTATAGTGGTCCGATATCGGCAGTTCCGACAAATGAGTAGCTTCTTGAAGAGAAAATGGTCTTACCAAAATTTCAAAACGATATCTTAAAAACTTAGGGACTAGTTCGTATATATACAGACAGACGGACAGACAGACAGGCGGACATGGCTAAATCGAATCAGCTCAACACACTGATMATTTATATATATACTTTATAGGGTCTCCGACGCTTTCTTCTGGGTGTTACAAACTTCGTGACAAAATTAATATACCCTGTTCAGGGTATAACAAGTGCGCAATTCGTTTAATTGCCCATATGTTAAATTTAGCAAAATGTATGGTTTGTGACATTGGGACGGAGCACTTGAACGTGCAAGATGGTCTCAAAAGTACTCACTGACGACCAAAAATTGCGGCGAGTGGAAGTGTGCCAATTTGAACATGTATATTAGTGACCCCCAATTGTTGGAAAAACATAATCACTATATGTAGATGAAAGGCAAGCATTTTGAGACGACAGAGAGGATCCAAGCAGGTATTCCGCAGAATACCTACCTTAACACTTTCAATGCTTGGAAATTGCACTAGTAGCGCTGCATCGTCACAGAAGAAGCTTATTTGGAAAGTGTTTTAAAGATTGTACCGATTGGTTCCATAATTTTTTTTAAATCGACTTAGCCCTACTACTTTCCGGGCAAAGCCTGTATTCCATATATCGGCCAATATTTGAGCTACTGCAGAGGGATTACGGTGTTCAAGGTGTATCGACGTGTTTTTATTGCGCTCCTGAATTCTGTGATTAAAACGCTAACAAGCAAAAATTAAAAAAAAAAAACTTGATCAGCCTCTCCTGCAATGTCGTAGGCATTCTTTAAATACCTACTTTAGCTTTATCGAGCCAACAACAGTAAGTCCTGGCAAAAACAAAATTAACGGAGATGACTGATCATCGCAGCGATCAGCTGAAAGAGCAAGTTCGCAAGTGCAGCCAGCCGAAGCACCAGAGAACAGCAAACGGACAACAACAAATGCGCAGATAGCAACCAGCATGCAGGTACCAGCAAGCACCCGGACAGCGAAGGAAAACAAAATGCAAGGTGAGAATCTACTAAGCAAAAAAGAGCTGTCTGTTCAGACTGATATTGATCGCTATACTAACGTAAAAAGACAACTAAGTCCAGTTAAATTAGCGGTCAATACCAAAAAATTTCAACCAGGCAGTCCAAATGGCAATAGATTTACAATACTAAGCAATGGTTCAGAAGACGATGCGAAGGGTACCACCATAGTCGTTAATGCCAAACCACCTATATATTGCACGAGTTAAGGAACACATCGCTCACCCAAAATTCTTATCAACTAAACAGACGAATATATAAATATCAAATATCAATAGTTAAACATGCTTATCACCTCAACAAACATCACTATCGGTTAGACGAACCACAGCGGCACATCGGCTAATTTTTATCAGAAAAATAGTAAAAACACCTTTATCAGGACAATAGTGAAAACATCTTTATCAGGAAGACAATAGAAACATCCTTATCAAGAATGCAGCAGTACATCCCTATCAGCAAACCACAACTATATAAGTAGTCTTAAGTCTATTATAAGCATGCTGTAAGAAGAGGGAGTTGTAAGAAGACGTTTTGTTAATAAAAATGTAAAAATAAAATAGAAAATCTTTACATTATTAACTGGGGGCTCAAACCGGTCAATTAAGCTATTTTTTACTCTACAGTAATGAAAGAGTAAAATAGACAAAAAATTCCACGGGAAATAAGATTTCCAACACTAAATGTTTGAAAAAAGTGCTAAAATAATTAACAGAAAAACAGAAGTATACATCCTGAAATAGCGGACAATACATCACTAAGTATAGATCCTGAAAAAGCGGACAATACATCACAAATTAACTAACAAACCTGGACGCACTAAAAAAACTTCGTAAGTCAATAAAAAAACAAACATTTGACGACAACAGACAAATAAAACCGCAAAACGAAATAGAAGAACAAATGGCTCAAATGCATGCACAAATGGCGTCACTGATTCATCTCTGCAGCAGCAACAAGAAGAACTGAAACAACGACTAATAGCAATGGAACAACAACATATTCCAGAAGTCACTCCATTCATCGAACTTGAGGACATCAAACTCAACGTCCTCGATCCAAAAGAAATTGATTTGGAACTTTTCACATCACTGCCTAAATTTGATGGCAGTCAGGCAGCATACAGATCATGGAGGTCACAAGTATCCACATTCATGGAAGCCATAAAAAACTTTAGCCATCATCCAAAATACTACAGCGCTCTCGGAWTCATAAGGACGAAGATCGTAGGACAAGCGGCTGATATTTTGACAAACCACAACACGAAGATGGATTTTTACTCTATTATCAAGCGAATGGACTATACCTTTGCCGACCAACGTCCCCTATACGTTTTAWTGGATGAAATGAAAGAAATTACACAAGGAAGGAAATCCCTAGCAGAATTAAATAGCAATATGTCGAAAGCGCTCAATTTAGCATTATCCAAAATTGAGATGTCTAATAAGCATAATAGTATGGATATGAAGGACTATGCCAACCAAGAAGCAGTCAGGACACTCATTCTGGGCTTAAATTCAAAATACACAAGTGGAACGTTGTATGGCAACAATCCAATCAAATTAGAGGCAGCGTATGCAATAGCTTGTACCATTCATCATGACAACGTAAACCAGCAATTCGACATACAATCTACTCCACCGAGATACAGCCAAAATCCTCGCTTTCAACCCACACAGCGTCACCAACAATTTGTGTCACAAAACAAGACAGAATATGATGATCCATCAAGACACAACTACAAGACCAACTATAATCCTCACTTAAACCATAACCAATCTGCATATCGTCACCAGCAGCAATATCGARCAAATGACAGGATGCAGCAAATTAACAATCAACCTCAAAACTGGCAACCTACACCAGTTCCAATGGACATAGACAGCTCCAGACGATTTGTAAGTGCAACAAGAAATAACGTAGTAAATCGTAGCAATAATAATAGACATAATGCGAACAAAGGAAATAAGGAATTTAGCAATGGAAATGAAACACACAAAATAAATCAAACCAAAAGGGAAGAAACAGTTACATATATAAATTAAATTTGTAACATCGGGAAATCAATTAAAGTTAAACCATTTAAAACTAAAACATTGCACGGTTATTCCGTCATATACTCTAAAAAAGTAATCACTATGTACGGCCATCATTTAACCTTTTTTGAAATAAATGAGCTTAACGAATTCGACATGATTCTTGGGGAACAAGGATTACGTCAAATAAAAGCAGAAATAAATTTATTCAATTATAGCATAAAGTACCAAAAACAGATACTTTCAAAAAATGAACAAACAATTAACTATACTATTAATAATGAACAATTCAAAGACCAGGTAGACAAACTCATGAAAAGAAACAATTGTATTAGTGAAACATTTCTCTTCACAACCACAATTCAAGCATCAATTAGGACAGAATCAGAAGATCCGATATGGACAAAACAATATCCATATCCTATGGCTGATCACGACTTTGTCAGGAAAGAGATTGAGAAACTGTTAAATGACGTTATAACAACCAAGCAAAAGCCCGTATAACTCACCTATATGGACTGTTCCAAAAAAGGGCACCGATGACGAAGGTAGACCCAAGAAACGAAGGGTTGTTGACTTCCACAAAATTAACGCTCATACGATTACTGACAGATATCCTATACCAGACATTAATATGACCATACAAAATTTGGGAAAAGCAAAAATTTTTTGCACAATTGATTTGGAATCTGGGTTTCACCAAATCTTAATTAAACAATCTGATCGAGAAAAGACAGCATTTTTCGTCAACGGTGCAAAGTATGAATTTATTAGTGTGCCATTCGGTCTAAAGAATGCTCCATCCATATTTCAACGATGCGTCGACGACATTCTTAGAGAATACATTAGTAAATTTGCATATGTCTATATCGATGACGTATTAATATATTCTTCCACACCAGAAGAACATATGGAACACATTAAAATAATAATTAACGCATTACATAATGCAAACATGAAGATTTCTGACGAAAAGTCAACGTTTTTTTCAAAATTCAGTCGAATACCTTGGGCATATCATAAAACATAACAAAATAACAGTTGATCCTAAGAAAATCGACACTATAAAAAACTACCCTCAACCAAAAAATTGAAAAGAATAAGATCTTTTCTAGGACTTGCCAGTTATTTCAGGAAATTTGTGAAAGATTTTGCTAAACTCAGGAAGCCACTAACAATTCATTTAATAGGAGAGTTATTAATGGTAAAAAAAATCAAAGCGCTAAAGTACTCATAAATCTGGATGATGCTGCAATAGAAGCTTCAAATGAAATAAAAAACGCTTTGCAAGAACAGGTTCCAACCAGATTTCTCCAAACCATTTAGTTTAACAACAGATGCAAGTAATTTTGCTATTGGAGCAGTTTTATCACAAAACCGTCAGCCGTCAGCATTCATCTCACGTACATTGAATTCAACGGAACAAAACTATAGCACTAGTATGGTTCCTACAAAATCTCAGAAACTATTTGTACGGTATAGCAAACATTACCATTTATACAGACCAGCAATCATTAATTTTTTCTATTTTCGAAATAAATCCCAACTCAAAATTAAAAAGGTGGAAAAATTTGATTGAAGAATATGGTGCAAAATTAGTTTACAAACCAGGGCACCAAAATGTCGAAGCCGATGCTCTTTCCAGGCAACAAATTAATACTAACACTAGTTGTTCAGACCATTCACAAAAAAGTTCATCAAACGATATTATTAAAAAAGTTAAACAACCTCTTAATTCATTAAAAATCAAATAATGCTATCGCAAGATAATGAAAGAAATGAAATAATCACCCAAACAATATTTCCTTGTCAACGTAGACATACAATATATTTCAAAGACACAGCAGATTTATTAACTAAACTAAAAGACACAATAACGCTAAATATTACTAATGCATTGAAAGTAGATGACGAAATAATTTTCCATCTAAAAAATCAAACCGTCGCGGCTTTCCCAAACTATACTTTTGCATTAGATCAAAATCAGCTTATTGATGTCACTTCTAGAAACGAGCAAATTGAAATAATTACAAAAGTACACAAACGTGCCCATAGAAAGTACAAAAATAATACACAGGAAATACTATTAACTTATTTCTGTCCTAACATTAAAGAAATGTGTAAACAAGTAAGGAAGGATCGGGTGTCACCGAACATTTTATACTCTCGCATGATAAAGTGATAATCGAGATTTCAGGCGTGGTTGTGAACCGATTTCACCCATATTTTGTACACGTCATCAGGGTGCTAAAAAAATAGTATATACCGAGTTTCATTGAAATCGGTGGAGTACTTCCTGAGATATGGTTTTTGGTCCATAAGTGGGCGACGCCACACCCATTTTCAATAAAAAAAAAAGCCGGGATGCAGCTTCCTTCTGACATTTCTTCCGTAGAATTTAGTGTTTCTGACGTTTCGGTTAACGCACTTTTAGTAATTTTCAACATAACCTTTGTATGGGAAGTGGGCGTGGTTATTATCCGATTTCTTCCATTTTTTAACTGTGTGTGGAAATGCCTAAAAGAGACGACTCTATACAGTTTGCTTGACATAGCTATAGTAGCTTTCGAGATATGTACAAAAAAGTTAGTAGGGGGCGGGGCCACGCCCACT
>NW_017534487.1:46401-50245 GCF_001853355.1 Bactrocera latifrons
AACCGTTATGTGAATAAAACTATAATACTCTCTTTAGCAACATTGTTGCGAGAGTATAAAAAAGAGGCAAATTATAACATACCAACCAGGCGATATAATATACAGTCGAACAGACCGCCGTAACAAAATTTCTGCGCAATACAACAAACACAAGGTAAAAGAAGACCGTGGGGACACGATCTTAACAGAGCGGGGGAAAGTCATACATAAAGACAGTATTCGTAAATAAAGCACACAATGCAACCCGCAAACATAGGACTAATAATATTTTCTTATGTAATTTCATTCGGAAATTCCGATAAAATTACAGATCTCATGAACAAAAAATATGTACTTACTGAAACAGATGCAGTATATAACAGGAACACCAGATCACGATGATCTAATAGAGATAATGACAGGACTCAATCAACTCATTGAGAATAATAACTAACAACAACAAATTAATTCTCGATTCGAAAAGAGTTTAGAAACAATAGATCCACAATCATTAGCCGATGATTTAGTTATTACTGCACACTTCAAAAAAAAAAGAAATTAAATAAATAATGCAGCAATTGTATATAAAGATTTGAAATCGAAGTTGTCACAGGGCATTCAAGCACGTCGTAACCATATGTTACAAACACCTCGTAATGAAATTATTGCAACCTCACAAAAAAGTTCAAATCTTATTACTTCTAACAATTGTAATATGCAAGGAAGCTATGCAAATGTGGTGAAAGGCAACACTGTGCAAATGCAACTGCCGCAAAATCCTCCAAATGGAGGTATGACACAATTTATGTCTAGCATGCAAAACATGATCCAAGATTTAATAAAATCACAAAGTCAAATGCTGCAACATTTATTAAGTAAAAAATGAGCTTACTAAATATCTGTATATGGAACGCTAACGGTGTTAACCAATATAAATCAGAGATTATCAGATTTCTGTCTGAAAAGAGTATAGATGTAATGCTTATTCTCATCTAACAAATAAAAATAATTTCAATATACCGGGATTTAGACCATATGTTACAAATCATCCAGATGGAAAGGAGCATGGTGGTACGGCAGTGTTGATTAGAAATCGTGAAAACCACTATGCTCTAAAATCTCATGACACACCACAGTTACGAGCTACAACAATATCACTAAAAAATCGGGATTGTGACTTAAACCATACGGCTATATACTGTCCACCTCGTTTTAAAATTACAGAAATCAAATTTAAAGACTTTTCGGAACACTAGGTCAAAGATTTCTAGCAGGTGGAGATTACAACGCAAAACACACGTAGGTATCCTAGCAACACCAAACTAAAGCTATAATTCGCTTGGTTTTAGCAAAATCTCTAATAGAGAAATAAAAATGCTTGTAAATGAAAACAGTTGTGCAAGACGTGAATGGCAGATAAATCGTTACCCTTCCACTCAGCCTTCATTGAAATTTGCTGTAAAAAAATTAAAAAAAGCGTTTAAACGTGAGGAAGAATTGAACACCAAAATGTATATAACGAAGCTGTGTTTAAATTGAAACAAGCAAAATCCCATTTGGAAAGCCCAAAAGTCAATGAAGCTATCAACTCAATCCAACATGCCTGTACGAGACTTGGAAAAGGCTAATTGTTCTGCAATAGAAAAGATATTTCAACCCAATTTTGCAAAGAACACCTTTAAGCTGTCAATCTTACCCGGCACAGCTAAAGAGTCGCTCGAGCCTTTTAAGACTTCACCCTGTGAAATTATTGGTATCATCAAAGAACTTAATCCAAAAAAGTCGCCGAGACATGATAATATTCCCCCAAAAATGCTAATTGAGTTAAGAAATTTTTGCTGTAGAGGTGCCCTCTTTGCTCTTCAATACAATTCTTAGTTTCGGATGCTATCCGATTTCATGGAAAAATGTCGCAGATTATCTTGATAGCTAAACCTGGAAAAGAGTTAACACAGCCRTCTTCATACAGACCAATCAGTCTTCTACCCTGTCTTTCAAAATTATTTGAAAAAGTATGGCTATCAAAGATGTCTCATTTCCTCCCTGAAAATGATACAATACCAATGCATCAATTCGGTTTTCGTGCGAAACATGGCACAATAGAGCAAGTAAGTAGAATTACTTACGAAATAAAGAAAACATTTGAGGACAGGGAGTACTGTTCAGTAATATTCATAGATGTAGCTCAGGCGTTTGATAAGATGTGGCACGAAGGTCTTTTATATAAGATTAAAAAAATTCTACCTTTCGAATTGTATACTAAAACATTGGAGTCTTATTTGAAAAATAGAAAATTTATGGTAAAAGTGGGAGATTTCATATCTGATAAACGACAGATAAGGACTGGTGTACCACAAGGCAGTGTTTTAAGCCCAATACTATACATCATATATACAGTAGATCTGCCAACAGCTAATAGTGTATTATCTTCAACTTTTGCGAACGTCACAGCTATAGTGACCCGTAACAAATGCCAGCTTTTCAGCATCAAGAATATTAGCGATGCATTTAATTTCTGTCGAAGAATGGCTAGCGAACTTTCGTATAAATGTGAATGAACAGAAGAAGAAGTGTAAGCATATTACATTTTCTCTCAGACCAAAGACGTACCCAGCAGTAAAAATAAACAATATTTTAGTACCCCAATCGAACGAAGTAACATATTTTGGTATTGACCTAGATAGAAGGTTCACGTGGAGAAAACATATCTCTAGTAAAATAACATGTATGAAGATTAGAGCTGCAAATTTAAACTGGATTTTAAATAAAAACTCCAAACTTAGTCTGAACAACAAAAAGCTTTTATATAATGTGGTCATAAAACCGATTTGGATGTAAGGCATTCAACTGAGGGGTACGACCTGTGCAACTAATATTGATATATTACAAAGGTTTCAATCAAAAATACTTAGAACAATCACGTGTTCACCATGGTCATGCGTAACGAAAATATCCAAAAAGACCTTGGTATTCCTCTTGTAAAGAAAGTAGAAGAAGACAGCAGAATTAAATATATATCTAACCTTCAAGATCACCCAAACCCTTTAGCTAATGCTTTGGTACATACATTCTTGCGATCAAACACGACATAAAAGAAGAAATATGCCTGCGTATTAAAGAGCGACGTATCACCAAAACAGCTCAATCATTTGCTTGAACCTGTCTAGTTTTTAAATATATTTAAGAATTTATAACATATTGTTAGGCTTTAAGAAAAATGCAGAGAGCAAATGTTTCCGTATGTAATAGCCCTGGCAGACGACAGCGCTAATATGCATTAGGGGCTTAATTTACATTTACTTGGGCATTTCACCCATGAATTGCACATTTAGCTGAATTTAGCAAATTTGAATAGGTAACACTGCTCAAAATTGCTGATTTTTGCTATTTTTTGACAGATATCGCTTGAAGTCTGCCACCTCCTTTACGTTACAGCAGTTTTTATATTGCTTATTAAATTATGTGCAAATATATTTACAACAAGTAAGGAAGGGCTAAGTTCGGGTGTCACCGAACTCTCGCATCAAATACGGTATTTGTATAAAGTTTTATTCCGCTATCATCATTGGTTCCTAATGTATATATTATAAAGTGAAGGCATCAGATGGAATTCAAATTAGCGTTATATTGGAAGAAGGCGTGGTTGTGAACCGATTTCACCCATATTTCTTACATCTCTTCAGGGTGTTAAGAAACTATTATGTACCGAATTTCATTGAAGTCGGTGGAGTAGTTCCTGAGATATGGTTTTTGGTCTATAAGTGGGCGACGCCACGCCCATTTTCAATTTTTAAAGAAAGCCTGGGTGCAGCTTCTTTCTGATATTTCTTCCGTAAAATTTGGTGTTTCTGACGTTTTTCGTTAG
>NW_017534487.1:51176-58507 GCF_001853355.1 Bactrocera latifrons
TTTTTTTATTTTTATTTTATAACGGTTTGATGACTAATGCCCAGCTCTTGGCTGATGATACGGCTGCTACTATGCCAGTCTCTTTCGGCGACAGGCCTTCCGGAGCGTGGCGCATTTTCGACCACCTCTACACCAGAACGAAAACGTTAAAACCATCGTTGTGCAATGGAAATGGAAACTGTATCGGGTCCATAAACTGCACAAGTTTTATTGGCGGCTTGAGATGCATTTTTGCCTTTATCGTAGTAGTACTGTAAAATATGCCGTATTTTCTCTTAATTTTGCTCATGTTTGCGATGCTATAACTCACGAACGACTTAAAAGAAACGACAATCAGTCAATTACGTGTTAGCGTTGTGAAATGAGCTTTCCAAAAAGGTATAGCATGACCCGATGCGACAAATAAAACTAGAACTACGCGCTCTCAGCGCCAACTAGCGAAAATACCGCAAGACTTTTTTGACAACCTAATATAAATGATCAGTATGTTGAGCTGAGACGATTTAGCCACGTCCGTTGACAACTTTACAAGTTGAATTGACATAGTTAATTTTATTTTGGTGAGTTAGAATCTTTAAAAAAACTTCGAATGGATTGTTTAGTTGTTAAAAATTTTTCAGTTTTTCCAAGATTAATTAGTTGGTTGAATAGACATCAAAAGCACTTTAATTTCTGAGATAGTTTCTTCAATTGTTTTGATGATATCTCAATGGCCAAATAGCCAATAGGATGCTTATTTTTAAACTCTCTCAACATATTGCAGCCCATGATAGTTTTTTTCACCTATCCGATGTAGTATATAGCACTAAACTAAGCCGGACAGATATAATATTATATATATATATATATAAATGATCACGATAACGATACGAGTTGAAATCCAGACTGTAACTTGAGTAAAAATGAAGCTAAAGATACAACAATTCGCCTAAATACTATAAGGCCTCCTAGAATAGCGTGTAAATTAAGGAAATTGGAAAATAACCCAGCTCACTTCCCTTATAACGCTAAACTACTAAAAGCGATATAAATCAATAACTAACTACGCTAAACCCGAAACGGTAGGAAAGCACTTTTCAAGATCGCCACAAAAAATGTAAAACAATGACAATCAAAGAGAATGCGAAATTTAAATATATTTCATGAAACGTTTGTAAATTTGATGCATAGTATAATTAAGTTTCAATTACAAATAATAAAAAACATTTATTAATTAAGAACTAACAGGCTTAATTTACCTTATTAAGTATTGAAGGATCAAAAGTCAGTTGTTTTAATATACCATAAAATCATAAAAAAGGATTTAATTAGTTTCGCCATATATAATATTAAAGTCCAATATATAATAATTKGCAGTGGTAATAAATGTTGGGTGTTAAATGCCAAAAGCTTTTATTTTGTTCGATCTGATCATAATGGAAAATGCTTAAAAAAGTATATAAGCCAGAAGTAAAATGGAATATAGAAATTAAAAAAGTCGGTTCAATAATAATGTGAATTCGCTAAGCCTGCAAAATGTAGCAAGAGTAATGTAAGTCTCCATATTGCCACTTTTATGTACATACGTATGTACTACATAAATACCAAGTAAACAAGAAAAACGATCTGATCCGATCTGATTTTTTTCGGAAATTATGCTATTACCTTAAGCAGTAATCCATGTCAAATTTCGTGAAGATACCACGTCAAATGCAAAAGTTTTCCATGCAAGAACTTGATTCCGATCGTTCAGTTAGTATGGCAGCTATATGCTAGAGTRAGCCGATCTGAACAACTTCTTCCGATATTACATTATTCTATAGGGGTTGCCCTACATATAGAGACTTCAAAACGAAATTGTCTGTCGTGATGAAATGATAAATATTCCTCCTAGTGAAAATATTGAAACTACTGTCCATATTTCAAAATCGGGTACTAAAAAAAATAATGCTACACAAGGATGCTACAAGTTAGCACCAGCTAAGTTGAAACCAAAGCTGACACCAACACTATTGCGCTAAGTCAACAATTACAAAGAACTGGGGAATAGTCCAGACGCGCTCAGCAAAATTGTCAATATTCAGCAGCGCAATATCTGGCATGCGCCGATCAAAATTCTGGATCGACCTAAAAAAGGAATAAGCAAAATAAAACATTTGCAACAACATCCGGCATGCGCCGACCAACACCAATTGCTGACACAGGTAGAAATAGGGTATATTTAAGAGAGAATAAGTAGAATTAAGTATTAGTATTAATGTTTTGGTGATTCAATAAAGGTCTTGCGACCAACAAAAAATCTTTTTTTTTGTTTTTTTTAGACTTGTACAATACAAGTCGATAACTTCCACAAAGGAGCTATGCCAATGTGGGGAAAGGCAACACTGGACAAATGCAATTGCTCCAAAACCAACCAAATGAAAGTGTCGAAACTATGATTTTTAACCTTAACCAATGTATGACACAATTTATATCTACGATGCAAAATATGATTCAAGAGATAATCAAATCACAAAACCAAATGTTACAAATTTTGAAAATTAAAAAACGAGTGTATTGAACATGTGTATAGAAGTATGGAATGCTGGCGGTGTTAAATAACATAAATTGAAGTTTATTACATTTCTTGATGAAAATAATATATGTAGATGTTATGCTATTATGAAAACCTCATCTTATATGTATAAACAATTCCTTTATTCTGGGATTTAGGATCTATGTTACAAATCACCCAGATAAAAAGGCACATGGTGGAATTGCAGTGTTGGTTTGAAATCGATTAAACCTCCACGCATTAGAATCTCATGACACAGCGCAGTTGCAAGCTACAACATTATCTACAAAAAATCGCTGCGGGGATTTTTAAACTTGACGGCTATATACTGTCCAGTTACGATATTTGAAACGTGAACCTTCTCTATGATAAACGTTTTTTGAATCAAACAAGCAAACAGGCAAGTGAAGGTAAAAGAGGGTATTAAAAGGGCAATTGTTTTAAAGAAAAAAATAAAATTTAATAAATGTATAAAATGTTCAAATGTTTACTGTTTACAAAAAGATAGTTGATATTATATATCACAATAAAAAATAGGTTTTCCCAAAAAAGAGTTAAACCAAAAACTACATCAAATGAGAATACATAACGGTCAAATGTTCCCAATCCAAGGTTAGCAAGCATAATAATCAAAGAGGTGCTTGAAAGAATCAGCACACCGAATGTCATCAACAAATTTGAACAGCGTTATGCTAAGCGCAGACAACACAAACGAAACTATCAAAATTGATGACGATGTACAATTTCTTAGGAAATTCTGAGGATGACCAGGAGAATTCAACTCCTGGAGGAATAGATTTCTTTCAGGATATTTAACGCGTTCGATAGAATCAAGAAAATACTATAGCAAACAAAATATTTTTTCGGGAGCTATTCTCCTTTATTGAACTTTGGCGATTTGGTCTAAGTATGAGTGTCACATCACATTACTTTGTATCATGTCATTGAATTTAAATATAAAAGGTTCAAACATATCCTCTTCTGAAATTCAAAAGACCCTGTTTCAACTTTTGGGTTTGCGAAAGTTTGGTTGAGTCCATAGTTTCTGTCAAGCTCGTTTTGTACTATTTAAGTTGGGTTGATTCAGCATCTCCGAAGAAAGCATTCCTTCGAAAATAGTTGTTGCTGATGAAAGTTGCAGAATTAGTAATAATGCATTACTTAGGGTCCTCTCTTCGTTTTAAAATATTTTTTCTTTATTTGAATACGGATGTTGGTGGAAAAAATTATAAACGTACCATTTAATTCTGGGGATGCATTGTTGGTAAAAACTTCACCGTTGAATTTATTTAGAAAAAGTATTCCCGGTCCTATTTCCTCTAGTGCTGTGGCTTGTCAATAACTGATCTCCGTGCAGTTTGGCAAACGGCTTTTTAAAAACTTGCTGATGTATCAATAATTACTAAAAATTTATACTATTTGTAGGGAGTTATTATACATAACTGGAGATATTTAGACCATAACTTTTTTTATGTGCATCTAAAATTTGTACTAATACACATTTTATAATTTTAAAATTTTTTTTAAATCTCTCATATCTATTTTTTTACAAATTTTATTATCTACGAGGAGAAGGTGGCCAATGAGCCTTAGTCGCCTGCCCCACATCACACCTACACCCATCACTAACACGCCCCACTCACCTCGACATCACCACCCACAGGGTACTAAAAGGGTCAGCATATCCACACGGCAGTTCTGATTCGTTCGCCTTTGAATACACGTCGTTCTTTCGTCACCGCTATGCAGCGCTCCTTCTCCAACCATCCATCAGGAATAAATACATTGAAGTTAATTTACATACGTTGAAGTTAAATCCACACAAATCAAGTGTTGATTCTATTGTTGAAACACATAAAAGTCGAGTGTTCGATTTATATTGTTAAGACAAAATAAACAAAACAAGTGGTGAAAAGGGTGCGTCGATTCCGCAATTTCAAAGCCGGAGTTGGGGTTGTAGATGCAATCTGATCTCAAAACAAAAGGTTCCATTGGAATCAGGAAGTACTAAGGCAACTTTTCCGCACTATTAGAAATCCCGAATCGAAAAAATTGCACAATCGACCCACCCTACTGCCTTTTATATTAAATTAAAAAAATCTACCTTTAGAATTGTATAAAACATTGGAGTTTTATATTTAAATAAAACTAAAATACACAATATATGGTGAAAGTAGAAGATTTCATATCTGATGAAAGACAGATAAGGGCTGGTGTACCACAAGGCATTGTTTTAGGCCCAACTCTATACATCATATATACARCAGAGCTTCCAGCAGCTAATATTGTATTATTTTCAACTTTGAATGAACGGAGGGGTAAGGATGCTACATTTTCGCTAAGATCAATGTCCGACAGTAAAAATAAACAATATTTTAGTAAAACAAGCGAACGAAGTGACATATCTTGGTATTCACCTAGGTAGAAGGCTCACCTGGAGAAAAAATATCTCTAGGAAAATAACTTGCATAAAGATAAGAACACAAATTGAAATTGGCTTTTGAGTAAAACTTCTAAACTTAAACTAGGCTGCAAAGTGCCTTTATACAATGTGGTCATAAAACCGATTTGGATGTATAGCATTCAACTGTGGGGTACAACATGTGCAACTGATATTTATGTATATAATCTGAAATGCTTAGTACAATCACTCGCTTACCTGATGCATGCGTAATGAAAATATCCATAAAGACTTTGATATTCCTCTTGTAAAGAAAGAAGTAGAAGACAGCAGAATAAAATATATATAATATAAACTCCGTGATCACACAAACCCTTTGAATCAAACAAGTAAAAAGTGATTAAGTACAATTAACATATTCAATAATTTATTGCAAAAATATTTGAAAAAATTTATCTTAAGCATAATTTAAGCCGATTAGTGATAAAATAAATTGAGCAAGTTCAAGAGCAACCAAACATTTTGTACTCTTGCAACTTGCAATAATCAAAGCCAGGGAAAACCATTCAATATACCGTACCTACATATGTAGTATATACTGTCATAAGCAAAGCACGCTCTCTTATTTGCGCTAAGATAAATCACGTGTTGACTGATATATGCAGTAGAAAGTCACTTTGAAGTCCGAAAATCGTTGTATTAGATATATGGAAGTTAATCGAGAAGTCGATTCAGCCCATTTTTGACACACATCCTGCCAGGGAAAGATTATCTGTGAGTTTCGATTGTATGTTATACTTATGCGGTCGGTACTTAAGGACTCGAACATGGTTTGTTGTAGTCATGCGCGATATTTCACTACTGGTGATTTTTTCACTGTGATTGAAAAGTCGCATATCGCAACTGCGATCACATTTTATAAATAGCAGTTCGCTTCTATGAACTGCGATTGCGATAGCAGTTATAACTTGTAATTTTCGATAGCAGTTCGAAACTGTGAATTGCGATAACAGTTCGATTTTGTGATACAATGTGTTCACAATAAACTTGTGAAACTGTGATTTTTTAATAGTACAGTACATGTGATCACAATAGCAAATAGCAGAAAAGTAACAGCTTTCTTCAAGTTATTGTATATATGTACATATGTATATGCGTATATGCTATTTTTCATCATTTTTAAGTTTTGAGTGTAATGTTCTTATAATTTTTAATAATGGCAGGAAATGTATCAAGGAAAAGAAGTGAAGTATGGCATGATATGAAGTATGTTTGAAGTGGTAGATGAAATATATGCAAACTGCAATATTAGCAAATCAAAAATTTCATATAAAACACATTTAAGAAATTAAAAAAAAAAGATATCCAGAATAGACTTCAGTGGTCATTAGTCATTAGTTTTTCTTTCAAAATTTTAAAAACGGGTATTCTAAACAACCAAGGATCAACCATACTAATGGTAATTCCTTGTAAGAATTATGTGAAACTATCATACCAGCATACAAATGAGCTATGCAATACGCTCCAATGTCAGGTAGCGAACCGCTCCAACATTTGCGAAAATGCAGTAAAAAGAAGGGCGGAAAAACTTGAATTAAGTTACAGAACCCAAAAGAAAATCTGSCGCCAATAACAATATCAGACAAAATACTGTGTACACTGCCATTTTTATATCGCTCTTCGTGTCTTAATTTAAATATAGGAAGTTTTCGTGTAATTACTTGAAAAGCTCAAATTAATTTACTTGACAAATAGTGTCAAGTTGACCTTAGAGCGAGGAATCTTGACATTGAAGCTAGCATACGAATGAGAACCTTTCCAAATATTCTCTTCGGAGTAGGAGCGCGACAGTATTAAATGCGATATAATCGTGGAGTTTGTATCTTTAAGGCCTTGGACATTATTTAAAGTTAAAATACCTTCAGTGTGGTTCTTCAATGATCGCCAAGTTGCATTTGATGCAAAATTTAGTTTTGGATGTGCTTAATATTTCCATTATGTTCAATCATCGATTTGTCACCGGAATTTAGTAGACGTCCTTTTAAATATGTTTATACTCTGTATTTTACTTGAAACTGAAAAAATAAAAATTGTAATTAGAGATTGAACAAGTACATAAAATACTACACATGACATATAGTATGTTATATATGTTTCACATATCAAAATAAAATTACAAATTTATACTTTTATACATACATATATATACAAACATACATTATATCATTAACTAATAATACTATACTTGCATAAATCAACTCAATTTATGGAATGGAAATTGTCAATTAATATAAAGTTGGAGCAAGTGAATAGAGATTTATGACAAAATGGATATATTTTCTTATATATATTATCTGCAGTGTTGGGTCTATAAATATATTCGTGAATGAATCAGAA
>NW_017534487.1:58972-61113 GCF_001853355.1 Bactrocera latifrons
TTTTAATTCGCTGAACTATGTCAATGTCGCCATATATCTCGTACAGCTCATCGTTCCATCGAATGCGATAATTGCCGTGTCCTACGCGCAAAGGACCATAAATCTTTCGCAGAACCTTTCTCTTGAAATCTCACAACGTCGACTCATCAGTTGTTGTCATCGTCCAAGCCTCTGCACCATATAGCAGGACGAGTTTGATTTTTGTTCGTGGAGAGAGGAMTTGGCTTCTCAATTGCCTATTTATTCCGAAGTAGCACCTTGGCAAGAGTTATCCTGCGTTGGASGCTGACATTGTTGGTGGTGTTTATACTCGTTCCTAACTATACGAAACTATCTACAACCTCAAAGTTATAACTGTCAACGGTGAGAGCCAAGTCTGGTTCCCAAATAGACGAAGTTATCATATCAATAGGACGGCATACGCCAGCTGCTGTATGTGGGGTCTCCCGTTTTGTGGATTGGGCAGAGCATACTTAAATCCCAATCGTTGAGCATGCTTTCGTCCGATCATATTTTGCAAAGAAGCTGATGGATGCCCCTTATCAATTCTTCGCCGACGGGTTTGAATAGCTCGGCCGGTAACCGTCGGCCCCTCCGCTTTGTTGTTCTTCAAGCAGGTAATTACTATTCGAACTTCTTCATGGTCGGGCAGTAGAACGTATGCTCCACCGTTATCGATTAAGGAATCGGGTTCGATATCTCCTGGCGTTATGCTTTCACTGCCATTTATCAGGCTGGAGATGTCGTCGCTTCATAATTTTATTTCTCTGGGCATCGGTCTGTTAGCCGCCGCATTTTTTCGTAGAGTTTTCTTCATACTCATGACTTTCAGCCTCTTTCTTTTTCTGTCAGCAAATGCGTCTCGCTTCCCATGTTACGGTTAATCGTAACGTTTCGATATAGGCAGTCTTTTTTTCTCCGCTGCGACATGAAACTTCCCGTCGTACCAGCTGTTCTTTTGCATTTTCCGAAAACCCATAGTTTCGGTGGCAGCTGTACATAAAAAGTTTGAAATGTCGTCCCACAAATCCCTTATACCGAGTTGTAGGCCAGTGCTCTCAGAGAGCAGGAGAACAAGCTTGATATATTTTCTTATGCTGGAATCTAGTAGTAAAGTCGCCAAGCACGATTTTGACATCGTGGCGGGGGCAGCTCTCATAGGTGCGCTCATTGAAGGCATCTTTGGTCACATCGTCCTTCTCTTCCGTCGGGGCGTAGGCGCAAATTGGAAACCCCGCTTTGATGCGAATTTCGGCTAGACGTTCATTCACCATATTGAATGATAATACGCGACGGAGTCTCTCTTCCACCACGAATCCCACACCAACTTGCGCTCCATTATATGACCACTGTAGTAAATGCCACAAGAATCTACTCGTCTTAGTCCTTGTCACAATTCTAAGTTGTGAACTCTAGGTAATCATTTTCTTCAGTTTCAAGGTTTTACTCGGTTTTATAGAGAACTTCTTTATTTTACCAAATACAATGTATTACCTGGTACCATGGATATTCGATCTTCCTGTTGATTTGACTAGCGATACCATATTTTGCGTTTAGCACAACGTAATGGATCCATTTTTTGGCGTTTAAACGTCTTCGAAAAGGAGCTTTAGTGACTCCCAAAGATCTTGCGAGCTCTTATTTTGCTTGCTAACAGTTTTCAACGCTTCCTTCCGGCTGATTATATATTGGCCACTCTACGAACYTTTTTTATGAGACTTTTAGTAATGATATGCCGTAATGTCAAAAACGGTTTAAATTGGGTCAATACCCCACGTACCCAACATAAGGATTTGAAACTCCTGGTTGACTTAATATGTAAAAATTAAGCAAACATATACTTAGTAGGCGTGTTTTATTTGACTACCACAAGCAGAGAACATATAATATAGAGAAGGTTCAATTGCGGACAGGCGTGTGAACTGTCAAGAGCTGACAAAATCCTGTTAGTGGATTTCACCACTTATGGCTGAAAAGGAGAACTTTTAACAGAAATGAGTGAACCGAGCTGAGCATTGAATGAAAATTATGCTCAGAAATGTACATTGCTATTACAGACGTATGTTACTCGTTTGCTTATAAATATTTTTATACATTTACATGCAATCATATCAATTGATATGAATATCATTTTGCGAATT
>NW_017534487.1:61123-63059 GCF_001853355.1 Bactrocera latifrons
ATATAGACATTTTGAGTTCTGTGTTCTGTTGAGAGAATATAAGTGATAGCACCCGGCGAAATCAATGACAAGAGTGAAGGAACTCGATGAAAAAATATTTATGTGGAGACCAGTCCGAACGTGTCGTATGGCGCAGGGAAAAATAATATAAGCATTATATTAATGAAAATTATGCTCAGAAATGTACATTGCTATTACAGACGTATGTTACTCGTTTGCTTATAAATATTTTTATACATTTACATGCAATCATATCAATTGATATGAATATCATTTTGCGAATTTTTGTGAATTCATGCAAAATTGATAACATAACTATTGAATTACACTATTTTCATGGTAATATTTGTAGTTAATGTCCAAATAAAAGTTACTTTTTAAATATTTCTTATCGTTGATAATAGTATATAATTTCGTATGCATGTATGTATATACATATACTATATCTATGAAACAATATCGTAATATCCTAAAAACATGATATATTACAATAATAATATATGTAAATCACACATCTTAGCATTTAAAACTTTCATACGCATCTATCCGGCAGATATGTATGTATGCAAGTACAAATCAATTTCAAATCAAGATATTATCATTTACCAGTAATATATACAATTGTACATGTTTTCACATGTAGATATGTCACCTCCAAAAATTACAAATATTGTTCTTCAAAAACAACAATCGTCTCCAATAGCATCAGAAATCAATATGGCCGACGTCAAAATTTGTAGTAAATTATACAACAACAAAATTTTCATTCGTGAACGCAAACGCGTTTTCAAAAAACATATTCTATTCATTCATAAAAGCAGGCGTCATTACATCTTCCCGAGCATTCTTGCCTACAAGCGTCTTTTCGCGACAATCTTAAAAGCTAAAAATTATAAATTGAATATATTTCTGAAATGTATGAGAAGGAAAAAGTGTCAACCCCGCAAAAATAAGTTTTAAAATATATTAGAATAAAATTGACAAAATAGTTTACTTGTCGATTTCAATTCCAGGAATGTTTCAAAGAAAATATTCAAGATTCCTCTGATTCATGTGTACAGTGAATCCCGGCTAAGTAGTACTCCGCTTAAATGAAAATCAAATCCCTCCCTCATCACTCTTAACAGCATATAWTATATCTTGCTGCATCTCACGGTTTGTTTTTTGAAATATAATATATAGAAATTGTTTTAAGTACGAGTCGTTTAAATATCCGCTGTCGCTTATGTACCATATTATATTTTTATTTCTAACTAATTACAAATATCTGTATCTTTGAATGTGGCAGATAACCAGTATAGACTGTATTTGTCAAGGAATGTGTAAAATATTTTGTGATTCTGAAATATAAATATGTATGTACATATTTACGCTGGTTTGTAGGCGAAACTGTTTCAGCGGCAAAGGGAAGCGGTGACAATCGGCGTCAATCCTTAGACACATTGACATTTTGGCAAAACGTGAAGTTCGGCCTTTGGTTGTCCGTGACAACGGCGTTTATGTATGAAACATTGAGTGTACATATATGTATATTTACATAAAAAATTGTGTTTACAAACATTATGCATACATGAACACAAAATTACATACATATGAACTTTATGAGTACGGTTTTTTAAATCTCTTTACATATACACATAATTATATGAATATGACTTGTAAGAATTTATCAAAACCATCAGCACCGACAACTTCTAGATGTTCCACATCAATTGAATTGTCTTGTAAATGTTGCCATATAACTTGCGTCTCATCCTCAGCTGACCCTGAAGGAGAGGTGACGTGTCCAAAGTAATGACAACCAGGTTCCACTATAAGAGAAATATGTTCCTCTTTGACAGTGTCGCGGTAGTACTTTCCACCTTCGCTGACTTGTGCAAGTGTATTGTCTTTGCGGCCGTTAAAATCCAGCCCATATACAGAGTCAATACTTTCG
>NW_017534488.1:0-1114 GCF_001853355.1 Bactrocera latifrons
GTCCGAAGTAGCACCTGTTGGAAAGAGTTATCCTGCGTTGGACTTCTAGGCTGATATAGTTGGTGGTGTTTACGCTGGTTCCAAGATAGACGAAATTATCTACAACTTCAAAGMTATGACTGTCAACAGTGACGTGAGTGCCAAGTCGCGAGTGTGACGACTGCCAGACCCATTTGTGTTGCTTTCTTGTCCAGTCTGGCGAAAGCAGAACTAACGGCGCGGGTGTTGAGGCCGCTGATATCAATATCATCGGCATACGCCAACAGCTGTACACTCTTATAGAAGATCGAACTATTTTCCCTAGAAGCACGTTGAAAAAGTCGCACGATAAAAAATCGCCTTGTCTGAAACCTCGTTTGGTATCGAACGGCTCGGAGAGGTCCTTTCCGATTCTGATGGAGCTTTTGGTGCTCAGCTCAAAGTCAGYTTACACAGCCGTATAACTTTTGCAGGGATACCAAATTCAGACTTTGCGGCATAAAGGCAGCTTCTTTTCGTGCTGTCAAAGGCAGCTTTGACATCAACGGAGAGGTGGTGAGTGTCGATTCTTTCACGGGTCTTTTCCAAGATTTGGCGTATGGTGAATATCTGTTGATTTTCCAGGTCTGAAGCCACACTGATAAGGTCCAATCAGTTTGATGACGGTGGGCTATAATCTTWCACACARTACGCTCGATAGAACCTTATACGCTATGTTGAGAAGGCTTATCCCACGGTAGTTGTGCGGTCCTCATTTTTGTGGATTGGGCAAAGCACGTTTAAAATCCAACCGTTGGGAATGCTTTCGTCCGACCATATTTGACTAGCTCGGCCGGCAATCCATCGGCCCCTGCCGATTTGTTGTTCTTCAGGCGGGTAATTGCTATTCGAAATTCTTCCGATCGGGCAATGGAACGTCTGCTCCATCGTCATCGATTGTGGAATCAGGTTCGCCTTCTCCTGGCGTTGTCCGTTCACTGCCATTCAGCAGGCTGGAGAAGTGTTCCTTCCATAATTTAAGTATGCTCTGGGCATGGGTGACGAGATCACCTTTGGGGGATCTACAAGAGTAGAATTTGCATGCGTTTTTTGCTGCACAGAGGCGCGTGCGAATCTTGGTAGCAACAAGATAGTG
>NW_017534488.1:1562-5250 GCF_001853355.1 Bactrocera latifrons
TCAGGGCGTGGGCGCAAATCAGCGATATGTTGAAAAACCTCGCTTTGATGCGGATTGTGGCTAGACGTTCATTCACCGGGGTGAATGATAGTACTCGGCGACGGAGTTTCTTTCCCACCACGAATCCCACACCAAACTTGCGCTCCTTTATATGGCCACTGTACCCTATGCAGGGAATGTTTCGCCTTCTCACTTTAGCTTGCCTTCAAACGGATGTTCTTAGGCTACTCAGAGGATACTTGGTCAAAGACCGGAAGTCGTGAGCTGCTTGAKTCATATTTWAAAGAATCGTTTCTGGCCACTCCCAAATGAATGGCGATCAGAAAACTTTCCTCACTTGCGTGAACTTCTACACATGACTCCATTATTCACATCAGTTAACGTTTTATTTTTATTTGCATTAACTATCATTTTCCTATCATTTGTTTCATTTAACGTAACTATACAATTTTCTACTTTAGAGTTTTTATTACAATCTTTTTTGAATCCGACCACTTTATGTTTACCTTCATCGCTTACACTTTCATATTCAACACTGTCATCATCAACACTCTTTTTCAACTTAATAAATGTATACTTTTTGACCTCATCCTTGCATATCAAAACTAAATTACTTGCTTTGAAAAAGTCTCTACCCAAAACTACGTCATAACCCATAGTCTCATTGGCCACTACGATCAAATTTATATTGACAAATTTATTTTCGAAACAAACATTACAATTAAATTCACCAAACATTTCTAATTTACTTTTATTTAACCAAAAATATGGAATACAAACTGAAAAGTTATCATTACATTCAATATTATCTGGTAAGGATGATCGTTTTGCAAAACTTATTGGACTCCCTGAGTCTATGATTCATTCTAAATATAAAATACATTCAGAATTATTACTCACAATAAACTTTAAATATCACGCGCAATGCACTGTTGTTTTGAATCCTCGTTGGACACTTAGCGACTTTATGCTCCATGCTGCCACACCCATAACACGCCCCAACCTCTCGCTTCGGTTTCCGACATGCCATGTGTCCAAATGAGTTGCAGTTGAAACATCTGACACTAGTGCAACTCTCCCGAACGCCTGCAGAAGCTGCACTCTTGTAGTGTAGCATTGGATATATGCCTGAGTCCGTAACTGCTCGTCCGGCATACTTTCGACAATATGGTCAATCAACTCGCATTCATCCATATTCAACGAACCTGACAGTGAAACCTTTTAATTGTAGTACTTTTGGAAGCTTTCACCAACCGACCACTTGCGCGCTTCAAACTGTCTTCGCAGCAACAGCTCGTTGTGTGTTAGTGCAAACACCGCTTGCATTTCTGCAACAAGGCTGTCTATATTTTCTGTGATAAACAGAGGCCTCGCATGCAGCCACACTCTTGCACTACCTTTTAGTTTGCTTATCATTATAGCGCGCAGCGCGCCATGATCGAGATTAAAAACTTTCCCAGCACTTCTTAATTGTTGAATCCAAACGTTAAAATTCGGCCCACCTTCGTWTTCGTATTCTGGTAACAGATCTTTTAACATCTCCAAAGGTATAGCTTAAGGGTTAATCTTTATTACGTTCGTTTGTTACTGTGCCTACAGTTGCTGTTCAAACCGTCATTGTCGTTTAATGTGCTGTTATCGTTGAAAGCGCTGCCGTTGTTCAATGCGCCGCTGTCGTCGTTCAATGCGCCGCTGTCGTTGTTCAATGCGCCGCTGTCGTTCGAAGAGCCGCCGCTATTATTTGTTGCATAGTGTATGTTTGTTTGTTTGTTGAATGTCGCGTTGACATTCGTTGCGCCGTTATTTAAAGTAGTCGAAGCTCTGCTATTCGATGAATCGTCTTTTTCTGTCATATCAGTGGCGCCGCCTACTACATTGCTTGATTTAAGTTGCTCGATCGTCTAGATGTGTATAAGAGACAGCAACTGGGCCGCCGTATATATGTTTGTATCGACGCACTCCATTTTTTGCAAAATTTTTTTAAATCTGTACTTTGCTACTGTGCCCGAATCCCACTTCTGACATTTTGTATGAAAACCGATTCGTTTCGGGGTTGCGTCCGGACTGACTGTTCTTTATTTTTCTCGCTTTCATGTCGCCAGTTACAAGTTTTTTAAAGATTACATCAGGGTTGCTTATTCGAGTAACATTAAAATAAGGTAAGATACAAATTCAAAAGTACAACAGGATTGCTTATTCAAGTAACATCAAAATAAGGTAACGATACAACATAATACAGTATTTACATTGCTACAAATTGTCAACCAAACAATCAAATTTTGAAATTACGGGAATAGGCGGAAAAGTAAGCCAAAACTCAAATAAAATCTGTCCCATTACCATAATTTCCCTCTAAGCAGATAAGGGAATTAAAGAAGAAGCTATAGTCCTACCACAATTAACAAATATGCTTCCAAGCTATTACATATAAAGCAGACATTGGCAGAAGGTCTCACACTTTAAACTAGCAGATCCCGACTGCAACAAAATACCTCAAATAGATATTGTATTAGGCAGCGACCTTATACCGCAAATATTACATAAAGGTGTTGATAAAATATCAACCACCCTTCTAGCGCAAAACATTATATTCGTTTGGATTCTAAGTGGACTAGTTTCAGAACCAATTACCACCACACCAACTGAAGTTGAAGATAATGCAAACCTTAATTCACAATTAAGGAAATTCCAAGAGATAGGGAAACTTCCCCGAATATTAAATAAAACTCTAAAAGATCCGTATTTGGACTACTCGATAGCCACAACTACTCGAACAAATGGCTGGTACGTTGTACGACTACCATTAGAGCCACAATTATTAAAAGCACATACAACTTTTCGGCCCCGCAGGATGGTTTTCGCCAATAATGAAAACAAAAAGCCAATTTTGAACAAATCCTAGAGCGGTGACGGGCTACTAAACGTCAAATTGGTGCATACGCACTAAAACATAACATATATGTATGTAACACAGTTGTATCAAAAAATCGAAAAATCGAAATTTTTCGTAAATTTTCAAAATAAATAAAATTTTAAACAAAATTAAGATCCAACGAGAACCATATGCCCAATGCGATACTTTGACGCACGTAGACTTAAAAAAAAGAAAGCAAAGGTCGTTCTTATCGTTCGAAAAAGACAAATAAGAAACAATTGTCATATAAAACCGATAAAATAAGAAATTATAAACAACCGCTAATAAAATTAATAAAAGCACACAACAATTTTGCTATAATAATACAATAAGTGGTCAAAACACGCAAAAGCAATTGCTACTTCAAGCATCAATACATACACAAAATACAATTCTTTATTAAAACCAAAATCKCTTCTTACAAAACGCAGGAAGAAATATACCCTGCAAAACATATCATACCAAAATACCAAGTGAGCGTATCAAGCCCTTTAATACATTATATGAACATATGTATGTATGTATATATAGGAATATAAAACCTATATCACATTCCATTTCACAATTTAATGCGGTTTCCAAACGGTGCTAAATTTTGGGTTTATACATACATACATAAAACAAGTACTAAATTTTTCGATGCCTATGTACTAGCTTACCTTTGTGTAGTATGAACACAATTAACGCTCAAAGAAACTAAAAATTCAARTATTTAGTATACTTAAAAGTAATAAGCAGGATTGCTTTAAATTTGTAAGCGAAAGCAAGGATTAA
>NW_017534488.1:5390-6668 GCF_001853355.1 Bactrocera latifrons
TTTTTTTTACATACATACATATTGCTTATTAACATATAAACATCAGTATATACAGATAATATTGCATACGGAAAATATCTGGTTTACCGAATCCGTTTTCGCGCTAATTTTCTTCAAAGATACCACCTTCGAATTTATACCTTACACTGGGTACAATATGTTAAATTTTAAATAATTTTCATAAAAAGGTGATCGTTATATTTCCTAAATAAGTAAACAATCCGCGTAAAGTAAAACTCACAGAATACGTTTATTGAAATGAATACCACAAAAAAAAACAGTTCCACGAAATAAACATAAGTTTGTTAACACAACCATACCAAAAGCTTAAGTATAGAAAAAATAATAAATTTAAACAATACACATTGAAACATACGTTTATGTATATCTAAACATACAAATCCTTTTAAATTCCACATTGGCATCTATTCGACAATACCTCTTGTTCTTGGCAAACAAGAACAAGCAGGATTGCTTACAAAAAGCAAATTGATCTCTCATACGAGCTCTCAATTGGACAAAACATAAGCAACTTCATATGCACATGCATACATACATATAAGTCCAAGTATTAGAATGAAACTAAAAAGAAAAACTCATTCGGACATCAAATATTTTAATAAATAAAAAACGCGATTTTTAGTAGTAATTAATTCAAGTTTATTTTCAAACTAAAATATAAATAAATAATAGGCTGAGTTCCAAGTTGCATGTTGCTTTGCAATATTATTTTGCAAAATTGGTTCATAACAACAAATATTAAAGTACACCTGGAGCTACACGCTCAAAACAGATTGCTAGATTTATTTCAGAAAGTGACAGTTTAACAAGATACTGCACTAGATTTGCCTCTTCACCGATTCACGAAAACTCGGAATCGTTACTAGAAATCAAAATTATAAATCTCAACAATTTTTGGATACAACTCCAAGCGACTCATGTCGCCATAGCAGAATCTGACGATCCAGATCTACCTCAAAATTTTAGATCATCGGCTTACGATATTTACGAAAACTGCTTAGACCAATATGAAGAAACAAAAGCGATTATCTCCGATCAATTAAAGCCAATGAAAGCAATTGCACCTACTCCCCACAGTGGAGTAGAGCTGCCAGAAATAGACAATCAAAAGGCAAGTTCAGGCATCCACCTCGAGGTGCCCGCATGTGACACAGAAACATTTTATGGAGGTTATGAAGAATGGCCGTCCTTCCGGGACATGTTTACAGCCGTTTACATCAACCATCCAAAATTATCATAATCGCAAAAATTTTATCA
>NW_017534488.1:7544-9716 GCF_001853355.1 Bactrocera latifrons
TTGCAAAAGCAAATTTAACTGCTTATATTGTCACCGAAGACACAACTCAATGCTTCATTACAGCAGATATCCTATCTCACCCCAAAAAAGCGCTTATACTCAAAGAACCATTTAATTGCAAAAGCAAATCCCGAAAAGCAAAATTCTAAAAGCTGCCAAAAAGTACCATGCTGCTCAAAGGCATTGAAAACGGCAACGTTACACAGCGAAAATCAAAATAGGGTACTACTACCCACAGCAGTCGTCTCTATCGAACACCGAAGAGACTGTTCAAATACAGAGCCTTAATAGACCAAGGATCGCAACGATTATTCATAGCGTCTAAGGCACAAAAAAAACTAAAATTATCAACCAAACAATCAAATTTTGAAATTACAGGAATGGGCGGAACAGTAATCCAAAACTCAAGTAAAATCTGTCCCATTACCCTAATTTCCCCCCAAGCAGATAAGGGAATTAAAGAAGAATCTATAGTCCTACCGCAATTAACAAATATGCTTCCAAGCTATTACATAAAAAGCAGACATTGGCAGAAGGTCTCACACTTTAAAATATCAGATCCCGACTGCAACAAAATATCTCAAATAGATATTGTATTAGGCAGCGACCTTATACCCCAAATATTACATAAAGGTAATACCGATAAAATAACAAATTATAAATAACCGCTAATAAAATTAATAAAAGCACACAACTCTTTTGCTATAATAATACGATAAGTGGTCAAAACACGCAAAAGCAATTGCTACCTCAGTCATCAATACATACACAAAATATAATTCTTTATTAAAACCAAAATCGCTTCTTACAGCTAATATTCAGCGCCTTCGTCTACTCCACCAAGAGTGAGCCGAATTACATGTCCCAAATTATAAATATAAAACTAGGCAAAATATTCGACTAGGGAGCCCAGAATGTTTAAATGAGTTAACCATCCACCCCCTGTACCCGGTAAAACTGGCACATCCTAATGCAACAGCGCAATTCACCACCGGTGATTACTACAACACAACTCACCACACCTGTACCACTAAACGAAAAGGATGGAGAGCAGGATAGGAAACTTGTTACGTCCACAACAATTCATTCTAAACACATTCGTTCTAAGCAATTCGTTCGATATACTGCACTCATCAACTTTCGTTTTTCGACACCAATCCCGCGCGCTGCAATTCCTTGTACCGTGATCCCCATGATTTAATTATTGTTTAAGATTTATTTATTTGGGACATATGGATGATATTTACTTCAAATGAAGCATTCCATGAAAAAGTGGAACTCTGAACTGTTTTACAAATATGCATTTTTTATATATTATTGCACGTACATAGTTAGATTATGTTCTCATCTAAAATAATTTACAAAAGTTGTAGTGAGTATGTCTCATTTTTTGTAAATACCGTTATTTMTTGAGAGTAACAACAAGTCGGATTTTTTCATTAGTCTTTACACAACTTTTTGCGAAGTCGCTGCCGCTATTGTTTATCGGATAGAAACTAGATTTCTATTCTTAGTTATAGTGTATGGTCCACTGTATTTAACTGCATACTAATTTGTTTGGTTAAGTGTTTTTTTGATAAGAAATTAATCATAACGGAAAGGTAAGTTTCGATGTCCTATACGTGACGCTTAATTCTTTTTCTATTAATAATTGTAAAACAAGTCGACTATACAAATTGAATTTTTCTGTTAACAACTAACTTTTAGCGGTCTAAAAACTGGTGAAACAATTTTGTTTGAAAACGCTTTGCTTACAATATATTCTTGGTGATAATAAAGTGTCTGTACGTGACGCCAAAGAATAAGTTATCTGACATCTTGAACTTTTACTGGTGTTTGTAATAAACAAAGCCGTTTTTTGTACTGCAAATCTCAATAACGCAAAAATGAGCGACCAGCAACCATCAACCAGTGCTAGCCGCATGCGAAAATTTCGAGAAAAGCAAGACGAGAAAGATCCAAAACTTTACCGCTAATGAGACTAAAAGATTGCTCAACTCACTCAAGGTGAGTTAAAAGCAATTTTACTTAAGGAAAGGGATAAGAAGAGATTGCAAAGAGCAAAGAAGCGGGTTGAACTTAAAAATCCTACTGATTCTCCTGTAAGTACTGAATCTCCGTACAAGTCGAAACAGACTTTATCTAAAGCTGTTCAAAAGGCTCTAAAAGCAC
>NW_017534488.1:11347-15790 GCF_001853355.1 Bactrocera latifrons
TATATATATCTGATAAAACAATTAAGTGCTATATATAATATAAACCGTAAAATTAGTTGACCTTGTCTGTACGTAACAGTGGAATTCACCAAATAAGTAAAACTCTTCCTTTCACTACAACTATTCAGGCGACAATTAGGACCCAGACAGAGGATCCAATATGGACAAAACAATATCCGTATCCCATTGCGGATAACGACAATGTGAATAAGGGCCATCCATAAATTACGTCACACGAATTTAAGGACTTTTTAACCCCTCCCCCAGTTCTTGTCACAAGTTGTCACATTTTGAACAAACACCGACCCCCCTCCCCCCTGTCGTGACGTCACACATTTCCCAATTTTATGGATTTATCAAAAAATATAAAAAAATAAACAAGTTATTCTATTTTCTCTTATATTTATTGAATAATCTTTAATGAAGTCAACATTTAGTTAAATATTAATGTACAGAGACAACGAATGACAAAACAAGAAATAATAGATACGTAATTATGCTAATTAAAAATACAAAAGTTAATCATCTTGTGTCCATGGACTTTTGACCCACTCCTTTATATCATTTACCAGGCACTTCATTTTCGTTCTGAATTTGGATGTCAGGAACGTCTTTCGTATCAACATCGTCTTCTTCCATCCATAAAGCATCGTCATCATTCATTAAACAGAGAATCCCTCGGGCAGGTCTAGCCGCAATACTTTGAGGACGAATTTTCGCGATAGATAACAGATCTTTTTTTTATGTGATTGTTTTTTGTTGATTGGTGGCTTTATATGAAGAAAAATATAGGCCACATATGCTACACGATCTTTTAAATAAGTATGACTCGACACTAGGGCAATAACTATCATATGGAACTTGTTTCAGATGGGATGATGCTAGGAGATTTAATAATATTTGTAGTATTAATGGAGCAAACTTAGCGTCGTTGTCATCGCTCCCTGCAACTCCATAACCTTCTGACGTCTGTTTAATTAACACACGTGGTGGTAAAAGTCCTTCTTTTAAAAATTTCCAAAGACTAGAACGTCTTACACCGCAACATGCAATAGTTTCACATTTAACTATTTGAAAAAAATATTGTGACTCTCATGTACGTGAGCATAGCATACCAGGTAGCATTATTTTTCAACATCATAGCCTGTTCAATATTCAGTCCAGTAACAGTTGGAGCAACGACTGAAAAATTATCAGTCCGCACTTTCAAAGTTTCGTTTTTCTAGATCTAAGTCAGTAGTTATTACTGGTATCAAGATACGGCCCAAAATCATCTTGATTTAATAGCACACCAGTAAGTTCGCGACAGAGAGGTGCCATGCGTCGTTAAACTCTGTTAAATGCACTTCCTCCTGGAGCATTTGTAGCTGCAGTATGTAAAGAAAATCTTTACACACTGAAAAAAAAACATATTTTTGACTTTGCATGCAAAAATAACGCCTTTAATTATCTTTTTTCAATATTTTTTAATGCAGAACTATTATTTAGCAAATTTTAAAATAGTATGCACAAAAATAAAAACAATACAATGAGAGAGAAAATTTTAAAACAACAATATATGAGTTTACACATTTTTGACACTGTCAAGCAATTCGGCAAATTGTCGGTGATGGTTTGGGGATGTATAAGCAGCAAGGGAGTGGGAGATGACGTGGCAATATCTCTCCATTTTCAAAACAAATTTGAGGCAAAGTGCGGACAAATATGGCTTTATTGTCGATAAAAAGCCAAAATTTAAATTTTATCAGGACAATCACCCTAAACATAAGGAGCTCACTGTGCGCACATCTCTCCTTTATAATTGCCAAATGGTCAGAGGTACACCTCAGAGGGCCGAAATGAACCCCATTGAAAATGTGTGGGTTTATCTGAAGAAAAGGATGCAAAAAGGAAGCCCGAGCGTGATCGGCGTGGTACAGAGCAGCCAGTCGTCTAGCACCCAGGAGCGCAACAGAGCGGGAAACGGTATTGCCCTAACGGGTCACACTGAACCGTTACCCTGACATCACTTTCCTCTGGCGACGACATTGCAACGCGGGAGACAATTTTGTAAATTTAATTAAAATTATAGTATAAAATAAAATAAAGTACGATTCGCAGAAAACCGTATAAATGTTTATTATTTTTTGTTTACCTATAAACTTCCCTTTTCGTACATCACAAATTTTGAAATGTGATGTCATAAGGGGGCTCTTGCCCCTTATCACACAATGGCACTTTTGAATGATAAAACGCTTTAAAAATAAGCGGAAATATTATTTCATGCCAAAGATGACATTATTGCTAATTTTGCAACTTGCACATTTGTAATTTCCCTAAATGATAGATGTTGTAAATATATATATAAAGATACACAGACGTGCTCACCGCAATTATAAAAATAATTTTACTTGCACATTTTTGGCCCAACGTGAAGGAAATGTGTAGAACAGAAACAATAAAATGTCAAATTTGCTTACAACACAAGTATGAAAGACATCCAAACAAACAACCTATAGGAAAAACTCCAATTCCAATACATACAAATGAATATATTTCACACGAACAATAATATATGTATACATCAGCTCCATTGATAAGAACTCAAAATATTGTTACTTACGAAAACTGGAAAACAAACAAAATCTCAAGTGTACCCCAACGCCAAATATCTTGTAACAGATAACGAAAATGTGTTTGTAGGCAACGTAGCGAAGGCAGCGAATAACAGACTTCAAATTAATATATAAACATGCACAACCATATAAGTTGCCTTGGTACAATAAAGAACTCAAACGTTTAAAAAATCTTAGAAATAAATACATCAGAAAATTCTCTTCAACTAAATCTCATGTTTCCTTTGTTCAATACCAGCACTACACAAAACTGTTCAATGAATTGGATAATTTTCTCTATAAAAGGTTTATTAATAGCACGGAGTCTTCAATCAAGTCGAACCCTAAGCTCTTTTGGAACTTTGTAAAATCTAAAAGAGCGTGTTCGGCAATTCCCTCTGCTTTAAGCTGGGGTGATAAGACCGCGTGMACACCTGGCGACATCTCCAACCTGTTTGCTGAATTTTTCCAATCGAATTATGTTCACGACGATTCTGGTATTAGTTCCACTCATTCGGCTAATTACTTCCCATACATAAATTTTGGCACACTGTGTCTTTCACAGGATGATATTGCCARGGCTATTTCTGATATTAAGTCTTCTCCTAAATTGGATTTGGATGGGCTTCCACCTGTACTTATAAAAAATTGTACCGCCTTGGTATATCCTCTCATGCTTATCTTCAACAAGTCTCTCTBCTCTGGGAATTTTATTGCTGACTGGAAATTGACATGCATTACCCCTATTCTGAAAGTTGGTAGAAAAGACGTAGTCTCCAATTACAGGCCTATCTCCAAACTTTCTACGGTTTCGAAAATTTTTGAGTACGCTGTTAAAAATAAAGTATTTTTTGCAGTAAAATCTATAATTAATGTCAATCAGCATGGGTTTGYCCCGGGGCGCTCCACTGTCTCAAACTTAGCGGTTTTTAGCGATTATTGCATGTCTGCACTCTCCGCTGGATTTCAGGTGGATTGTGTCTACACCGATTTCTCTAAAGCCTTTGATAAAGTTTCACACAAAATTCTAATCAAAAAATTATCATCTTTAGGGTTTCACTCGGTTTTCTTGCAGTGGATTAAGTCATATCTGCACAATAGACGATGCGTTGTTAGTGTCGATGGAGTGTCATCTGATACATTCATTGCGTCTTCAGGAGTACCACAAGGAAGCGTCTTGGRTCCACTTCTCTTTGTGCTGTTTATAAATGACATTTCCTGTTGTTTCTCTTTCGCCAACTTTCTGTTATATACAGATGACTTAAAAATTTTTGCAGCAATCAAAAATCCACAAGATGTATCCAAGCTCCAACGTGATATTGATACTTTTTATGATTGGTGCCTGAAATAAAAGCTTTTTCTGAATCCAGATAAATRCTCTCAGATCTCATATGGTAGGGGACGCAACATCTTATCCTCRAGTTACAATATTTCTAATTGCGTCCTAAAATGCGTTACTGAAATCAAAGATCTTGGGGTAATCTTTGACACAGATTTTCTTTCAGTAGTCACGTTAACTATATCATTTCTAAATCATTCTCTGTACTCGGCTTTGTCCGTCGCAATGCTCTTTATTTTACCGACCCCTACACGTATACATGCTTTGTTCGGTCCATTTTGGAGTATGCAGTGTTTATCTGGAGACCATATTGTATATCGTCAATTAATAGGATAGAGTGTGTCCAAAAGATTTTTCTTAAATTTGCTCTCCGCTCCCTTAAGTTTGTTGACCCAATACCATCGTATACATCCCGTTTATTGCTTTTACATCTTAAACTACTGGAAAATCGTCGGTCCGTTCTCTGCCTTTCATTTGTTTTTAATGTTATTAATGGAGGTATTGACTGTC
>NW_017534488.1:16540-18075 GCF_001853355.1 Bactrocera latifrons
GTATTCTTCAATCGGGAAAAGTATCTGGAAATAGAAGATATTTTATTCAAAAATCAAGGAAGAGTATTAAAAGACAATTACATATAAGTCAGGTGATATTATTTATTCATCAAACATAATATAAGTGCCAATAAATTTAAGAAACATACTGTAAAAGAAGATCGCGGTGCAACCATTCTAACTGAGAGAGGAAAAATTATCCATAAGGACAGCATTCGAAGACAGGGTACAGCATGTACGGCGGTATTATAATGTTATTTACAATTTACTCCTCTTTTAAGAAAGACATAGTGTATTTATTTGAAGACATACAGTTTTTGTGCATGTAGCCAACTTAAGGACTATACTAACACCGTACGAAAATATTATGAGGAGCAGGTATAATGCAAAGCCAAATGAAGAAGAAGGTATTCTTGTCCAAAAAATAGAGACTTTAAAATCGCAATTAATACCCACAAACTACAGGGCAAGACGTTCACCTAACTTTTTTAGCTCAATTATAAAATTCGCCACTGGAACACCAGACCATGACGATGGTATGAAAGATTAACTCTGAGTTTGAAAAATTAAATGCGAAATCTGCTGTAGAAGAATTTGTAATCAGAGAAGTTTACAAAGAGTTATAGGCAATTACAAATATAATTAATTTTGCTAGAAATGGAAATTTTTACTGTGGAACCTTTCATTAGAGGAAAAGAACTTGTCCAAATATATTAAAATGCTTATCATAAGAACACAACAGAACAACATGAATGTTCTGTCGATATTACAAATAGTTATATGCAAACCTAATGTTCTGTAGTCTTAGTATTGTCATCAAACGTGAAGGTAAACACATATATTAAACTCAACAAATAGATAAAAAGAATATACACAACATTATTATTACTTATCTCAAGCGTGCACATTTTGAGGGCTGGATGAGGGGATCATCGCGGGCAAGCATGAAGAGGGAAGTGAAAGCAACGAATTTTACCACTCCTAGTTTATAAATGAGAGCGCAAGTAATGGTTTTGAAATAAAAAAGAGCTTCGGCCTTTTTTTCACAACCGCTTTTATTAAACTGATTCTTAAGACTGACCTACTTGAAATTCATTGTTAGCTTTCTTACTCCTAAGCATAGGGCTAGCTGTACTAGCATTATTTGTTAGTGCGCTTAATTCTAATATTAAGATTGACTGCATGGACATTCTTTGTATGTACCTTTATAGTTGAGTTGGCGTTCACATAACAGGAATACGCTCACTCTCAACTCAACTTAGCTGAATTTGGAACCTATGTATATGGATATTACATGTATATGTTATTACGATATTATTGTGCTAGTGCGATATTAAGCATTTACTATATGCATATAAGTATATAATTACTACATGTTTAGATTATGGGAATGTAACTCCTCCGCCCTTGGATTCGAGATTCTCCTGAATTTCGTTACAAAAATATATTATAATTTTATTAAATTCTAACTAATTCAGTAGTATAAAATAAGTTCTTTTTTTATAAATGTGTAATTTGCAAACATTTTTAATTTG
>NW_017534488.1:18400-38806 GCF_001853355.1 Bactrocera latifrons
TCCTTGTTTCTAGGTAATTTTCCTTTCTTATATTACATATGTTTAGAAATGATCTTCAATTTTGCTTCCTCTAACCGATTTTAAATTGTGCTATGATCAACTTTGTTGTTTTGAACATCTAAAGKAGTAGCTTTTATTGTGGTATGAAATGAATTGTTATAAATTTTTACGGCTTTACACATTTGAATACTAATTGGAATTTTTTCTTCTAAATTTAGGGTTCTGATACGTTCGGTAAGAGTATTATTTATTCTTTCTACATCTGAATTTCCAGTATGGCTATGTGGTTTAGTGGTATGAAATTCTATATTTTTTTTGTTTAAAAATTCATGTATTGGTTTTGAATTAAATTCATTATCGAAAACAAACTTTTTTCTTTGGCCTTTAACTGACAAAAATTCATTAATTTTATCTATGATCGTTTGACTATTTCTATCGGGTAATTGAAATTTAGCTTTGATTGGATTTCTATCATATTTTCCACCATTACATATATCGCAATTATTTATTATTTCATGAATTTTTATTTTTAGTTCTGGATGATATACTTTATGCTTCATTCCCTCGTAAGTCGGAATAATGCCTGAATGTGCTACTTCGATTTTATGGAATAACGAAATTTATCTCTTTAGTTCGTATTCATCTTCGACGTCTTTGGCAAAGTTTGTACAATTTACAAAAGAAATATTTTGATTGTTTGCGAAAATATTTAAAAGTATTTGTTCTACTTCATTATGTTCTTTTTCATTAAGTTCAAAATATATAGCGATCTTACATGTTTCAAAATGTTTATTTACAATATTAATGACGTTGCGAGAGTTAATACAGAGAACGTATAATACAGAGAAGGTTCAGGGTGTGCTGATTGTCAAAGCGTTTCTCTCTTTGGAGGGGTTGAGTTTTCTATTAGTGGATTTCGCCACAAAAATATTATTAGCGGATTTCACTAATATTWARGATGAGGAGGTCGAAAATAGCAGAAGTGAGCATTTTCATTGTTAAATGAGAAAAGTGATGCTCATTTCAATGTACGCTTAGAGGTTCGTATAATTACAATGCGCAAACCGCTATGGATTAGAGATGAGCGATATTGCGACTTTTCAATGCCTGTGATTTCAGTGATTGCTGTTTTTAAATCACTGTGATTTTATATTGCTATTGCGATCGTTCTAATGGAGACCTTTTGTTCTTGTTGTTGTAGATTCTGCCGATTTCACAGTGTTTGGCCGAATAAAAGTCCGACCCGTTCCAGTAACGACTCGACTGTAGTGGGAACGACGGAAACCTTTCTTCGTTATTGGCGGCAAATTCTCTTTTGGGTCCTCTAATTAGAGTAAAGTTTTTCCGCCTTTCCTTTCACTAAATTTTCGCAAATGTTGAAGCGGTTCGGCTGTCTCGAAGTTTATGGCTCATTATCAATATCTATTGGAGCTTCCGAGTTAGAAGGGGTTTTAATTACAGTAGTTGTAGTATGATTTGCTTGTTTCTGTTAGTAAAGCAAAAGTTAATAATTTTATATTAAAAAATGTTAGATTATTACACATATACCTTTTGAGCTGGTAGTTCCACCGTGGGATGTCTATTCTGTTTTCATTTTTTTTTTAAATTTGTTAAAGATGTTTTATACGAAATTTTTGATTTGCATATATTACATTTTGCATATATTTCATCTAGCACTGCAAACATCTGCTATACTTAACTTCTTTTCATTAATACATTTCCAGCCATTATTAAAAATTGTAAGAACGTTAAACTCAAAACTTCAAACCGCTATGACGAAAAATAGCATATACGCATATGTATATATATACAATATCCTGAAGAAAGCTGCTACTTTTCTGCTATTTGCTATTGTGATCGCATGTACTGCACTCGTACTATTAAAAAATCATATATATAATCATAAATATTTGCGATATGCGATTTTTCAATCACAGTGAAAAAATCACCGGTAGTGAAATATCGTTCATCACTACTATGGATATTCTCCATATATTTGATAACACAGCTCAAATATATATATGTACATTCATAAAATTTTAAGTCATATGCATATAATTATGTGTACTTGTAAACAGATTTTAAAAAACCATACGCTAATGCTCACATATTCACATATGTATGTATGTAATTTTGTGTTCATGTAAACAAATTTGAAAGAATCATTCGCATTATGCTTGTAAATTTGTCTAGACACAACTTTGTATGTACATAAATATATACCCCCATTGTTTCATACAAAAACTCCGTTGTCACGGACAACCAAACTTTATCAAAAAGTCAATGGTAGAAAATCGGAGCTGTACCCATACCGCTTCCCTTGCCGCTTTACAGCTTTGCCTACAAACTAGCGTAAATACATGTGTATGTTTGTGCTTGCATACATATCAACGCAGTTGCGTAAAAATATTTCAGAATTACAAAATATTTTTTACATTCCTTGACAAATACAGTCAATACTGGTTATGTGCCACATTCAAAGATACAGATATTTGTAATTAGTTRGAAATAAAAATATAATATGGTACATAAGCGACAGCGGATACTCAAACGACTTTAAGTACGAGTAACAATTTCTATATATTATATTTTAAAAAACAAGCCGTGAGATGCAGCAAGATATAATATATGCTGTTAAGAGTGATGAGGGAGGGATTTGATTTTCATTTAAGCGGAGTACTACTTAGCCGGGATTGACTGCACACATGAATCAGAGGAATATTGAATATTTTCGTTGAAACATTTCTTGAATCGAAAACCGACAAATAAACCATGTTGTCAATTTTATTCTAATATATTTTAATACTTATTTTTGCGGGGTTGGCACTTTTTCCTTCTCATACATTTCAGAAATATATTCAATTTATGATTTTTGGCTTTTGAAATCGTCGCGAAAAGACGGTTGTAGGCAAGGCATGCTCGGGGAGATGTAATGGCGTCTGCTTTTATGAATGAATCGAATATGCTTTTTGAAAGTACGTTTGCGTTCATGAATGGAAATTTTGTTGTTGTGTAATTTACTATAAATTTTGACGTCGTCAATTTGGCTGCCATATTGATTTCTGATGCTATTTCACACGATTTTTGTTTTTGTAAACAGTATTTGTAATTTTTGCGGGGGACATATTTACATGTGTACGCATATAAGTATGTAGAATGATGTGTAAGACGATTGTTGTTTTTGTAGAACAATATTTGAAGTTTTCGCGGGCAACATACATATATATACAGATATGTTTATACGTAGGTTTGTGTATACATTATTTGTGTAGCAATGTCATATGCACATATGTATGTATATGTGTATTTACAGGTAGAGTAGCGCGCACATATTATTTCACTGATAATTGATAATATATTGATTTGAAATTGATTTGTAGTTACATTTGTATGTACATACATATCTTCAGGAAAGATGCGTATGAAAGTTTTAAATGATAACAGGTGTGATTTATACATATATATTATTGTTCTAATATACTAAGTTTTTTAAGATATTATGATAATATATCATATATGTACATACATATTTAGGAAATATGTATATGTATACATTTGAAATTATATTACATTATCAAAGATAAGAAATATTTAAAAATAATGTTATCAATTTGCATGAACTCATAAAAATTCGCAAAATCATATTTATATCAATTGATATGATAGCATGTAAACGTATAAAAATATAAGCCAAAATGCCAACATGTGTCTGTAAAAATTTAATGGTTAATATACATATCCTGAAACGGATAGAAAAAAACACAAAATTTATTCATTTTAGAACAAATAAATGTGTCGTAATTTAATGGAACTAGGTGTATGTAAACATTATTGGTCCACTGTATGTATATTTATTGATATGATTATAATTTGCAAATTTGTGTGAATGCATGCAAAGTAATATATATAGTAAATTTGGACTTGTAAATATTATTATTGCATACAAATCTTTAAAAATATAAGCCAAAAGGCCAAAAAATAAACGAATGATCAAATAAGTGTATACATGCATTTTGTACTTCTTAATCAAAATATGCAAACATTTTTTAAAAAGGTAAGAAAGCCATTCTTGGATAGTAAGCATTCCAGAAAAACTATATTACCTTATTATGAAGTAAATTGAAAATAATATGCGTATATATCAAAGACGGGTAACAGTTCACAAACAACTCTGAATGATTTTAGASCAATTACCTTTGGAAAAACGAATAGAATTACACCTAAAATGTAAATTAAATCCCGAAGAATTGGGAGTTTCACAACATGCTTATTGTAAAGGAAAATATTCAGAAAGCTCAGCGATAGTGCAGATTGATAAATTTCAGGAGGTAAAAAACCGCCCTCGTAGCCTTCATTAAATAAAAAACAAAGCTGGTATTGACATACAGAACTCCAGAAGCTATGCCTTCTTTTCTAGAGAAGAGTGGAAGTGAAAATGCGGAGGTGGTCAGGAACGCAAAGATGTGCATCAATACACATGGGTTCAAGCCAGACAATCGAGCAAAATTTGAGATGCCTTTGTAGCATAACCAAGTTTAGTCCCTAGTAAATAGTCAAGGAGCATCATACAGCTTTAGTTGATACCTGCGCTCGTCGTTTGTCATCAGGTGTGCATTGATGTCCTGGTACCCGTCCCTTACTATAATTTTTACCAACTGCGATTTTTCACCTTACGGATATGAAGTATGACACGAGCTGAGTTTTATTTTTGTCCGTCTTCCATCTTAACGCTTAGTGCTAAAGCTATGTAACATGAAATTTTTTACGAAAGTTTCATCAGTAGTTTGTAACGCGGTGTCCTCAGTGCGTAAAATCTTGAATAAGGGTAAGAGTTGTATTACCTATATCTTCTGGACGGTCGCTCAAAGGGCATCTTCTAATATCCACCTCAATTTTCGATGGAAGGTGTTCGGCAACACCGGCATTTGAGTTGTAGATCATGAATGCATCGTTGATTTCTCCGCCACTTTCCACCGATTGTTTTATAGATTCGTTTGTTAGTAGCAGAATAATTTACATTGCAGTCTTTTTTGTCGCCACGACAAACTCCATTGCTGTGTCCGTGAAAGCCTATACGAATTTGGTATCAATATCATCGGCATACTATTTAGTCCTGCAGCTCGAACTATTTTCTCCAGAAGCAGGTTGAAAAAGTCGCATGATAAGGAATCGCCATGTCTGAAACCTTGTTTGGCATCGAACGGCTCGGAGAGGTCCTTCCCGATCCTGACGGGCTGTTGTTGTTGTTGTTGTAACGGCAGAATTCTGCCGAGTTGACAGTCCTTGGCCGGATAAAAATCCGGGTCCGTTCCGGTTTTCGTAGATCCGACTGTAGTGGGAACGGGAGCTTTGGTGCTCCTCAACKTCAGTTTACACAGCCGTATTAGTTTTGCAGGGATACCAAATTCAGACATCGCGGCATAAAGGCAGCTCCTTTTCGTGCTGTCGAAAGCAGCTTTGAAATCGACGAAGAGGTGGTGAGTGTCGATTCTCCTTTCAAGGGTCTTTTCCAAGATTTAGCGCATGGTGAATATCTGATCGGTTGTTGGTTTTCCAGGTCTGAAGCCACACTGATAAGGTCTAATCAGTTTGTTGAGGGTGGGCTTTAATCATTCACACAATATCGCTATACAGCGTCTATTACATTGCGYTATTTCACTAAATGATGAGAAAACTAACGAATTTGAAGAAAAAGAGAGTGTTTTTCAACTAGTGAAGAGGTGATCTCCGAAACTAAGACCTACTTTAAAGTGAATGAGTGTCTCATAAAAAAAAGACCAATTTTGCCAAAAATTTGTGTTTTAATATAGAATACCAAGACTTGCCGGTAATGATATGATGAAGCTATATCTTACTAATTTTACATTGCACATCAGTCGCAAAATTTTCTTCAGATTTGTTAAATAGTGTAATCAACATATTTTGGAAAAGTAACCTGTTCGGAAATGACATGAAAACTTCATTCATTTTTTAACTTCGGTGTAACGGATGACGAGTTCTATGTAAAAGCGTGTTTTAAACAAAGGGGCGTCAGTTTTACACAGTAAACAAAAGGAAGGATTAAACAAGAACAGAAACGTCTTTTGCCTGTACCAAGTGTTTCTTGTTCCCAAAAAAATGGATCAAGGGTCATTATTTAAGCAAAACTATTCAAGATTCAACAGGCTGTAAAAAATGCAAGGCAGTTTAAAAATAAATAAGAAAGTAATAAGTTCAGGTGTAACCGAACATTTCATAATCTTGCCATTTGCCGGGATCAAAGTCGGGTAGATACCTTCAGATTTTATCAAAACCCTAGTTTAACAAGTAAGGAAGATGTAAGTTCATATTTAACTGAAAATTGCAAGGTAAAGTTATATGCTGGATTTAATAAATGGTTATAAGTGAATTATTCGATGTATGGTTTGCCACCTTGTGACCGAGTAATGAGCATTGTCACTGTTTGGTGCTTCTCCTGACATTGAGGTCAAAGAGACCTCGGGTGACCCATAAAACTGAATCAAGCTCTTCTTGCATTTGTCTCCAGTTCACCGTCGAAAGTTTTTGGCCTTCCTTCACCCGCCGATTTCTTAGACTGAAAGAACAAAATTAATACTTCCAGAAAATGAGGATTACTTTCCGAAAAATGGGGCATATTCGCATAACCAAAATTATATGACAAATAAACGAACTAATGTGGCAACGAATTTATATATAAATATATCACCACAACTGCTGGGGCCATATATTGAAGTCCCGCTACTTAGATGTCCAACTAAAAATAYTTTATTATGTGGGCGTGGTTATCATTCGATCTTATATATTTTTGAAGTACAGTGGGGGTAATTACGTTTTCACAGTTCTATATCTTAATTTATCTCTTTATAACTTTTTGTTCTGTAGGTGTAGCAGTGATACGACTACAACCGTCTACGAACTCGTAATTTTGTTGTAGTAGGAAACCTTCATACAAAATTTTATTACGATATACATATTAAGTTTTGCTCAAGTAACAGCTTGCACCGACAGATTGACGTACAAACAATCACTCAGAATTGAAGTCATCCCGATAACCTTATCATTTATGTGATTTATTTCTATTGGTTTTAGGTCATTCAAACAACCTTAAGAATATTTAGCCAAAACGTAAACAAAGTCTTCAGTAAAGATTTTGTGCAAGCGCTTATGAAGGATGTTTAGACAAATTCTGATTATTCGTAGATACCAAAATTAACTGACTATGTTTTTTATACTCTCGCAACAAAGTTGCTAAAGAGAGTATTATAGTTTTGTTCACATAACGGTTGTTATACCAAAGTGATCAGGGTGACGAGTAGAGTTGAAATCCGGATGTCTGTCTGTCCGTCCGTAGGTGCAAGCTGTAACTTGAGTAAAAATTGAGATATCACGATGAAACTTGGTACACGTATTTCCTGACTCTATAAGGTTAACTCTATATAGGTTAAGTTCGAAGATGGGCAAAATCGGAACACTGCCACGCCCACAAAATGGTGGAAACCGAAAACCTATAAAGTGTCATAACTAAGTCATACATAAAGATATTAAAGTGAAATTTGGCACAAAGGATCACATTAGGGAGTGGCATATTTGGACGTAATTTTTTTGGAAAAGTGTTCGTGACCCCGCCCCCTACTAGGTTTTTTGTACATATCTCGGAAACTTCTATAGCTATGTCAACCAAATTCTAAACAGTCCTTCCCTCAGGCATTTCCATATACAGTTCAAAAATGGAAGAAATCGGATAATAACTACGCCCACCTCCGATACAAAGGTTATGTTGAAAATCACTAAAAGTGAGTTAACCGACTAACAAAAAACGTCAGAAACACTAAATTTTTCGGATGAAATGGAGAAGGAAGCTGCACGCACTCTTTTTTTAAAATTGAAAACGGGTGTTGCGTCGCCCACTTATGGACCAAAAACCATATCTCAGGAACTACTCGACCGATTTCAATGAAATTCGGTACATAATATTTTCTTAACACCCTGATAACTTGTACGAAATATGGGTTAAATCGGTTTACAACCACGCCTCCTTCCAATATAACGCTATTTTGAATTCCATCTGATGCCTGCTCTGTATAATATATCCATTAGGAACAAATGATGATAGCGGAATAAAACTTTACMCAAATACGGTATTTGATGCGAGAGTATAAAATGTTCGGTGACWCCCGAACTTAGCCCTTCCTTACTTTTTTTTTTTCGTATAATGTAAGCTATAACTGGTTGAAATATTTTTGAAATTAGTGATAAATTTAAGTTTATAACGACATTGGTTCGAACAATTTTTTAGATGTCTCTCAAGTTAACAATGAATATGATATCACACACCCAGCGTACCCTAGTGCTATGCGCACTTACACTCCTTTACCTCATTCACTTATACCTATGGTACATACCTAAAGTTTCTACTATTTACCATATGRTAAGTTTCTCTAGACATTTCAATGTATTTTATAGTCATTAACGCTCGAATTCAACCAACCTTATCTATTCATTTGTTGGTCGTTATTGTAGATACTATTTTATATAACTATAATACAAAATATTGAAAAATCATTTCATTTTCATTTTAGATGGGCTTATCCAATTATTTCAAAAGTATTCTATGATACACTTAGCCACTCAATAGGTAAGTAAAATAAATTTATCAGAATGCAGCAGCTATTGTACTGTGATGTTGCTATAGAGTATTAAATACATAGAATTGTTCTTGTAATACTGTGTAAGTAAATATGTTGATTGTCCATGTTCTTTAAAGGGTCAGTACGGTAATCTTTAAAAAAAAATTGTTTTTTTCAGTTTCTGTTCCTTTATACCTTTAGAATTAATGTAGAAACCCACTTTTCTTCGAAAAAGGTCCAAAAATAATAATACCACTCGACGTTCGAAGCGCTCGGAGTGCACACCTGGCAGTACCTTAAACTTTAATAGCGTTTTTCTCAAAACACACTTTTTAAACTGGCGGGCATAATTCCGGTTGAACTACTCAACCGATTTGCTTCATTTTTATTTTTAAATTTTCACAAAACACCTGGCTATCGTCCCTTTATTTTTTATAATTTACTGACAATGTTATGACTAAATTTATGTAAAAAAACGTGTATAAAAATTAAAAAAAAACACGTTAAGTACTTTTTATTTATCAAAATTTTTTCATGATTCTAGTAGRGACGATAACCATTCACGTACTTTTTAAGAATATATTGAATTTTTGTGTTTCAGATGATCTATACATGAAAACTCGTGTCCGCCAGTGAAAAAACGCATCTCATTCACCCAGCCATTTCTCTGACAGATGTCATAAAAAAATTCAGAAAAAATTTTTTTATACTATGATAAAAAATTCAGAAAAAATTTTTTTATACACTCCACGGTATACCTCATACATATTTCAAAAAAGTTCTATTGTAGAATAAAAATTTCTAAAAAAAAAATGTCAAAAAACAGGCCAGATTACCATACTGACCGCTTAACTAAGTAGGGAAGCGATATTGTAGATGGGCGTCATCGGCCCATTGCTACTCAATTAAATTCCAAAAATGTTATTTCTTTCAAGTTTAATACACATATCACATAAACCAAATTTGTTGAGAAGAAGTTCCTTTAGCAGCCCTTCATAAGCCATGAATACTTATTAGAGTGCAATAACACATTAACTAAATATGCCAGAATTATTAAATGTCATGCTTGACATGGCCAAAAGCTCTTTATAGTAATTGGTAGAAAAATTGCACAATTGACGCGGCACCGTTTTCAAATAAATGTAATGCATAATATTTCATTTAAATGTCTATGTTATATTGTAAAGACAGAAAAATAAACCACGGCCATACCTACTTCCCATAAACAACAAATTTAAACTCGGCTTAAGTCTTTCATTTTACAATATACAAATCAAGTACCATTGAAGATACCGAGATAAAACTTTGGACAAATATTGTTTTTAAGATATGCCATCTCACGATTGAACACTTTGCAATCTCTAGATACCTAATATGGGAGGTATCTACGGCTTCTGGTGGATTTTTTCCAAAAATATTCAAAGGGAACTATTCAAAGGGAAATAGAGTCTATACTTCTCTGARCTCCAAAATACCCTATATAAATGTTTTCGAAATTCAGAGGAATGTTTTCCAATAATAGTGTATTCATGTGCCAAATAAGGGCAACTAGAGTCCATACTTCTTCGTTTCTCAAATATATACCCAATATACAGGTTTTCAAACTTACGATGAGATCTCGTACGATATCGAAAAGAAATTAACATATTACACAGAGATTTTACAACAATAACAATGTGCCATATTTTTCTCGTAACACTATGTGGCCAATACTACGACTAGCCCCCATTAAGTGTAAATGTAGCAATCACAAAAAACCTATCTTTAAATTTTTTTAATTCATTCATTCACAGGGTAATACCAGAGAACGTAAAGTATAGAGAAGGCGCCGTAACATTTCCCCGAGCATGCCTTTGCCTACAAGTGCCTTTTCGCAACGATCGCAAAAGCTAAAAATCATAAATTGAACATCTTCTGGTGTTTGTTCTAAGTGAGAAAAGTGGCAACGTAGGTTTTGTCGATTTACAATATTTGTCAATTCTATAATATTTTTCCGTGGCTCGCAAAAATCAGCGTCGATATGTATGCAAGCTCATACATATGTATACATATTTACGCTAGTTTGTAGGCGAAGCTGTTACTGCGGCAAKGGAAGCGGTAACAAWCGGCRWTCGTTTGTTADTTTMTTTCGKCACAGCTCGGAATTTCTACCAACAACACAACGTTGTGATGACTCTTTGACAATACGAGAGCTTCGGCCATTGGTTGACCGTGACAACGGAGATGCGAAAGATGCGTGCGGCACTTGTTATTATGAATGTATGTACATATGTATGTGGCTCGCATTTGCTTTCGTAAACATATGTACAGTCAAATGTGCCAAAGAAATAATATATGTATGAATATGCTATAGAAATTCTATTGTTACAAATATGGGAATGATAACGAAAGAATGCGAATATGCATATTTCATGAAGGTCATCAATTTTCTCTAAAGAAATGAAGTTCATATGGCACACCTTCACTTTGTAATAGTGGAAATAAATATAATTTGTTTGAAATATTAATTCATTTAAAAATTAAAATTATGTTTACCTAATTTTTCCCGATTTTGTAAAAAAAATTAAAATTCTTATAATTTTTCGGGGGAAAAAAATGGTTCATGTAATATAAAATAATCATGCATATATATGTGACTCAAAGAATGCTTTTTTACATTCTCTGTGTGACTTTGTATATTTTTCTACAAAACATATCTCTTTATTTATTCTTGCATGAATTCAGTCGTTTTACATATATATATATATATATGTATATAATATTTCTGCCTCACGTGTTCAATTCTGCTAAATAGAAGCGAGAACGGTGAATTCCTTAYTACAATTCTATCAGCTCTGTTAGCCGTCAAATCGAACATCATACAGAATTAAATTTGCACCTTCTCTATGCTTTAAGTTCTCTGCTATAACCACGTCTTCTTCACATATAACAGAATTTTAAATTAAACTTGATCCTTTCACTTTGAAGTACACAAGTCGAGTCTAATGGAATAAAGAAGCACGAATAACCTTATGACCAAAACTTGCACAAAACCAACCAGAACTTTTGTTGCGGATTCAGGCAATTCCACGGGGTTATTTTTTAGTACTGGTACTAGTTGAATTAGTAAGCGAAACGGGTGAACTGGTTCTTGGTGTAATATTCACTTCACTTGACTTGCATTTTTATTTTTAAGTTGCAAAAACGCATGGTGATGCTTATTTTTTGGATGTGTAGATAAATTCGTCGTATTGCCACTGGTTTTATATGTTTTTCTACACACATTAAATAAAACGTTTTGTCTGTGTATTTTTTTGAAAAAGTTCCGTACAACACGGGAAATGCTCGACTTATTTGGTTTACATGCGTGAATTGCTTATTGATTGAATTACTTAGTTACATTGTTTGAGAACTAAAATTAGAAAAGACAGTAATACGCTTGCACTCGCGTTGAGGTTATAATACGCAGGACGGATAACAGAATGACACTGACAGACGACAGTTGAATTGAATGAYAGACACTGGCACTGAAATGAAATTTACACTTAACAGACAAAGTTGCCAACTTAAAAGCCAACTTTAGTACTAAATTAAAAAGCAGGAAATCGAGTCGACCATAAACAAAAAGAATGTTGATCATAAAAATATCGATTTCAATACTTGAAATATTTTATCGATACATCGATATATCGGAACAATAAATATATCGATACATTGAAAATTTTTTTCGACAAACCTACCCCCTAGTTACCGAATATTGGGACTGCAGTATTTGTAGTATACTTTTTACCGTAAATATCGGTCATATATATATATCAATATACATATACATATATACTACAGATACTGCGGTCTCAATATTCGGTATAGTATATATATATATAAATATACTATAGGTACTGGGGTCCAAATATTCGGTACCTAGGAGCTATATATATTATATTATTTTATATATGAGATTTATATATTTGAAATTCAGGGAAAATTCTTTCCTGGCAATGGAAATGGTTTGTCAGGAATTAGTTAAATTGGGTCTCTACTTCCTTTAATTCCCGTATACCTAGTACAACGATTTTTGATCTATGAATTATCTCACTGTTAACAGTTTAATTGTGTGCCTAGAATGGATAATATTTGGCGAAAACTTGACCTAGCCCACACATAAAAAATAGTATATGTTTTAATGACTTTACTCAATATGATGGTATGTGAGGTACGTTACCTTTTTTTAGTAAGTGGCTGGATAATAATACTCCCCAATAGTAAACACAAAAAAAAAAAAACGCTAACTTCGGTTGCACCGAAGCTAAATACCCTTCACAAGTACATTTCTGTTAGTAACTATGTGTTCAATTTGTATGGAAGCATTTCTGGTAGTAACTATGTGTTTAGTTTGTATGGAAGCTATATGCTACAGTAATCCGTTGTGAACAATTTTTTTGGAGATTCTATTGTTATCTTAAGCAGCAATCCATGCCAAATTTTGTGACGATACGACGTCAAGTGAAACTTTTTCATAAAAGCCCTTGATTTCGATCATTCGGCTTGTATGACAGCTATGAGATATAGTGAGCCCATCTGAACAATTTCTTCTGATATTACATTATTTCTATAAACAATAAATCATACCCAATTTCGTTAAGATATATCCTCAAATGAGGAAGTTTCCCATGCAAGCATTTAATCCCGATCATTTAGTTTGTATGGCAGCTATATACTCAAATAATCCGATATAAACAATTCGGATATTACATTGTTGCCTTAGAAAAAAACTTTACCAAATTTCGTGAATATATCTTGTCTTCAGTTTGTATGGCAGCTATATGCTTTAGTTAACCGACAATTTCTTCGGAGATTACATTGTTGATTTAGAAAATAACCTGTGTCAACTTTTGTGGAAATACATTGTGAAATGTGAAAGTTTTCCATACAAGAACTTGATTCCGATCGTACAGTTTGTATGGCAGCTATATGATATAGTGGTCCGATATCGGTAGTTCCGACAAATGAGCAGTTTCTTGAAGAGGAAATGATATTTGCAAAATTTCAAAACGATATCTTAAAAACTGAGGGAYTAGTTCGTATATATACAGACAGACAGACAGACAGACATGGCTAAATCGACTCAGCTCGACATACTGATCATTTATATTTGTATATACTTTATAGGGTCTCCGACCCTGTTAAGGGTATAAAAATCGGGTCGATACTACCACAACTCCCATATACTACGTATAATGATTTTGGATATGAAGAGTAAATATATGTATATATCAAATTGCTTACAGTTAGGCTGTTCACGGTAAAGTAGTTATGTGGTTATTAGATCAAAAATAACCTCTATGCTCCGTGAACATCCTATATTGTATGGTTATTTGCTTAYTCTTACACAAACAGCTGTTCAAGTTCAATGAAATTCCTTACTTATAAAATGCCTAAACAAAGTTTAAAAAGCAACATAATTGAATTTAAAATAAGTTCTGCTATTCAGGAAATCCACTTTATTGAAAGTATTTGCTTATTAAATAATCCGAATTTTAAGGGTTCAAAAAATTCTTTGTATAAAATTTGCTGACGCCTTGCGCCCTGAACAGTGTCCCATTGCAATTGTAAACGAAAAACAGTTAATAGCAGAATTTCGAATAAGAAAATCTAAATGAAAATGCCATTCGCTTAGTTTTGTTTATTTTTGTGCTGCCAGTTAGTAAAATTCCAACGACTTCCAAACACTGGAAATAAGCAAACAACCACATAATCTGTAAACAAGGGCCTCGGTTGGTTACAGTTGGTTAATTTGTCAAACCGCAATTTGTTGTAGTTTACTTAATCACATAACCACATAACCCGATAACCAACTTATCGTGAACAGCCCAAGTATTTCCTTGGCTTTGATTTTTTCTAGTTGCAAGAGTATAAAATTTTCGGTTGCACCYGAACTTAGTCCTTTCTTATTTGTTTTATATTATCGTCTTTATTCAACTGTATATTGTTGTGTCATGTGTAGAAGTTCACGCAAGTGAGGAAAGTTCTCTGATCGCCGTTCACTTGAGAGTGGCCAGAAACGATTCTTTTACATATGGCTAAAACAGCTCACGACGTCCGGTCTTTCCTCTGGTTAGAAATATCCCTTCCATAGGATTGGGCCCTAGGTTTGGGACCCGCCGCGTAAAAAAACACCCCCCATGAATAGGTACAACCAGCCTCGGATGAGAGACCCGGCGTAGGTCTTCGTGGCATTTACTACAGTGGCATATAAAGGAGCGCAAGTAAGGGATTAGTGGTGGGAGAGAGGTAAGGGAAGGGATTAGTGGTGGGAGAGAGACTCCGCCGCCGAGTACTATTATTCACTCCAGTGAATGAACGTCGAAATACGGTTATCTGTAGTTAGTTAGTTAATATATTACAGCATAAGAAGATTCATCAAGCTACTCGGCTGTCTCCGGATCGAAACACCACCACCCAGATCGCTCATGTTATGATAGATGGAAGTCACGTATCTAGTGTTTTAGATGTTCGTGCGCTCCGAAGTTTTAATATCGACTCGGACCACTAGGTTGTTGCAGCCAAGATCCGCACCCGCCTCTGTGCAGCAAAAAACGCACGCCAACAAACACAAGGAAGGTTCGACGTCGAGAAGCTGCAGTCACAACAGGTAACCGAAAAATTTCTTTTCGGCTTGCACTCCTGCTCTCTGAGAGCACTCGTCAACAACTCGGTATAAGGTAACTGTGGGACGACATTTCAAACTCCTTACGTACAGCTACAACCGAAACCATAGGTTTTCGGAAAGTGAAAAAGAACTGCTGGTGCGACGAAGAGTGCCGTGTCGCAGCGGACAGAAAACAGGCTGCCTACCTCGCAACGTTACGATCGACCACAACACGGGCGGGATGAGATAGATATCGAGAGTTGAAGAGGGAAGCGAGACGCATTTGGAGACAGAAAACGAGAGAGGCCGAAATGCATGGGTACGAAGAGCTTGATTAGCTGGCCTACAGGTGTAATGCTCAAAAATTTTACAAAAAATGCGGCGGCTTACAGAAGATTTCAGGTCCGGGGCATACTCTTGTAGAACCCCCAAATGTGATCTAGTCACCGATGCCCAGAGCATACTTAAATTATGGAGGGAACACTTCTCCAGCCTGCTGAATGGCAGTGCAMGCACAACGCCAGGAGAAGGCGAACCCGATCCCCAATCGATGACGATGGAGCAGACGCTCCACTGCCCGACCTTGAAGAACTCCGAATAGCAATTACTCGTCCGAAGAACGATAAAGCGGCGGGAGCCGATGGATTGCCGGCCGAAATATTCAAACACGGCGGTGAACTGAGAGGAGCATGTATCAGCTCTTTATAAAATGTGGTCGGACGAAAGCATGCCCCATGGTTAGAATTTGAGTGAGCTATGCCCAATCCATAAAAAAGGAGACCCCACAAGCTGCGCCAACTACCGTGGGATAAGCCTCCTCAACATCACATAGAAGGTTCTATCGAGCGTATTGTGTGAAAGATTAAAGTGCACCGTCAACAAACTGATTGGACCTTATCAGTGTGGCTTTAGGCTTGACAAATCACCATGTGCCAAATCTTGGAAAAGACCCGTGAAAGGAGAATCTACACCCAACACCTCAACTATACCACCAACTATATCAGCGTAGAAGTCCAACGCAGGATAACTCGTGCCAACAGGTGCTACTTCGGACTCAGTAGGCAATTGAGAAGCAAAGTCCTCTTTCGACAAACGAGAACCAAACTCTATAAGCCACTCATAATTCCCGTCCTGCTATATGGTGCAGAAGCTTGGACGATGACAACAACTGATGAGTCGACGTTGCGAGTTTTCGAGAGAAAAGTTCTGCGAAGGATTTATGGTCCTTTACGCGTTGGCCACGGCAAATATCGCATTCAATGGAACAATGCGCTGTATAGGATATATGACGACATTGAAATAGTTCGGCGAATTAAAAGACATCGGCTACGCTGGCTAGGTCATGTTGTCCGAATGTACGAAAACACTCCAGCTCTGAAAGTATTCGAGCTATACCCGCAGGGGGAAGCAGAGAAAGAGGAAGACCTTCACTCCGTTGGAAGGAAAAAGTGAAGAAGTACCTGGCTACGCTTGGAATATCCAATTGGCGCCACGTAGCGAAAGGAAGAAACGACTGGCGCGCTGTTGTTAACTCGGCTATAATGGCGTAATAATTGTCTACGCCAATTAATTAGAAGAGGAAACAGAAACACATATTTAAGTAAACTAATTGCTAAAATTTATTATTACCATGTACAAGATGTGTTCTAAAGTAAACAGGACTTTTTGATCCCCCTGGTAGCGCCATCTATATGCCGACCGATTCGTTACAATTTTCTATCGTTATTAATTATCCAGTGCGAATTTCATGACATTTCATCGATTGGAAGTGAAGTTATTGCGTTTTAAGTGTCAGTATGTTTGTGTTATCGGTGCGAAATTTCGGTGTTTTAAAATTTGTAAAACTTTTACCGAAACGTTTCAATTGATGAAACAAGCTTATTGTGATGATTGCCTATCCCGTAGCAGAGTGCACAAGTGGTTTCAACGTAATTTATCTATATTATTCTTCAGCCCACGTTCCTGGATACATGTAATCCTGTCAGAAGATGCTATGAACATACCTGAGTACGCTACACTGCTCCAGAACGCACTTTATTGGTGACTATTTATTTGACCAATAGTCAGTCGGTGACTTTGGAAAAACGTGATTTTCGTCGCAGATTTCCTGGCAGTCCGACGCCTACTGGTGACACAYAGCGACGTTTAGCGGTTCGCCTCGAAGAAACTGGCACAACAAGAGATGCTGCCAGGCGTGGTAGACCCCGGAGTAGCCGTTCTGCAGAAAATATTGCTGCTGTTGCCTAGGATGTCATGGAAGCTCCGTCGACATCGACCAGATGATGCGCCATGTTTTCGTACAAAGTCCAGACGGAGCATCCGCTGTTAGCTGCTGACCGCCAATCGCGTCTAACATACGCTCAAGCCATTCATTATCACCACCAAGGGGAAGATTCTTTTTTATCGAAAATAATCATGAGTGATGATAAAAAAGTAAAATTTACGCTTCTGGGGCACTGAAAATCCGCGTGTAACCCACAACGTCACTGTATGGCGTACTGTTTTCGCTGGAGGAGCCATCGGACCTTTTTTCTTCGAAGACGTCGCGGGCCAAACGGTTACTGTGAGTGGTGAGCGCTGCAGAGCGAGTATCAACGAGTTATGTTTGCCGCAACTTGATGAATTGGGATTGGAAAACATATGGTTCTAACTGGATGGTTTAACRGCACACACTGCACGGGCCGCAACCGATATGCTGAAGGATGTATTTCCCTGACGCCTAATCTACCGTTATGGTGATTTGCGCTAGGTAGCAAGATCGCCTGATTTGACCGCTCCAGACATCTTTTTGTGGGGTTATGTCAACAAGCCTCCGACTCTTGCAGCTCTTAAAGACAATACAAGCATGCAAGGACCTATCCGATCTGCGGAATATCAACTGAGGGAAGAACTCACGTACAATTGGTTTGTAATGAAACAACACTACCAATTTTATCGGAAATCTTAAAGATAATGCCAAGATACTCTGTGCGGCAATTTATAGATCAAACGTTGAATTTATGGCTATTAACCGTTAGCTTAACAATTTTCGTTCACGATATGGTATACAATTTCTGAACGTATTTCTCAAGAAACTAGCAAATTATTTGTATTCTGTGCAACCGTTTTTGAAAAACTATTCACGAAATATCACGCCTTATATTTTCGCAAGTTTATAATGCTTTTGAATTTTTATTATTATATGTATGTACATATGTATATATATTACAGTAGAAACTCGTTTATCGGGTCCCTCAGTTATACGGATTCGCGATTATGTGGATTRCCAACCGCGAATAATTTACATGTACCTACACGTCGAAATATGGAATCATGAACGTGGCGGAACTTGCATATTCCGCCCGAGTTACATATATAAATAACCCAGCAACAAACAGTAAAACTGATAAAATAGAACACCAGGAAATCAGTAAAATTCTAGTCTGATACCATTTCCTTTGCTATTGCCAAAATCAGCTTAAAAGATACAAAACAAAATCACTTTGTAACAATATATCCGAGAATCTGTATAACCTATTAAGGTTATTACCTTAATCAGCATTTAAATAAATATGATGTATAAGCAAACACTTACTTTCTTGCAAAACATATGTAATAAGTATAATAAGTATTTATGATTTGTAAGCAATAATTCATTGCAATAGTAACTCTAATGATTATAATTAATAAAGTGAAAGTTTAGTCTGATTCCAATATCCAAACCACCTGATTTAATTCTTCTTTAGGGTTAACTCGGTACTAACTTTTTAAAAACGTTCGAACGCGACCGTGATATAAAATTGGTGCAGTCGGTAGGATCCTTAGAAAGTATTAAGGATTCAGTGAAACGAAACGCGTTCGAAAAACAATAAAATTTTAGTTTCCTCCGGAAATCGTTATATCAAATATTTTTTTATATATCCCAAACGATTCTGTAGTCAACTCAGCAGTTGACCAAACCCTCCAGAATATAATTAACTATACAAAACAATCCGGATACACACGATAATCGACACCTCCGAGGGTGCAGTGCACATTAATTGTGAAACAAAAAAACACAAATATAGCAAAAGTTCAGAAGTGAAAACGACCTAAAAAATTAAAAGGCGTTAGTTCACCAAAACAAATATTGCAAAAAAAAAAAAAACAGTGAACACGTCTCAAAACAGAAAGAGCGTGAATTCACCAAAAAGTTAAAGTTTAAAAAGTGAGGTAGCCAAACCCATAAAAGAAAACAAAATTAAATCGTCAAGGCACCGAGGCTTCGATAATAGGAGAGAAATGGAGAAGGAACAGACAGCCCTGGCGACAGTCAACTTAGTAGAAGAGCTTACTCGCAGGAAGCAACAGTTGGAGGAAATGCGGCACGCTTACCTCGAACTAAGAAACCGGACAGAAAGAAGCAACAGCAGCAGGTATGCGCTCATAAAAACAGTTAATACTAGTTAGATATTTACTGGGACAGGCGATATTACAATAAACTCGTTCTTCAGCAGCATCGACTATCTACTATCCACAACGAGCGACATAGAGCTACAGAAGGAAGTGACGCCATCAATCTACTACAAGACATACCAGGGAGAGGCGAAAAATACAATCATCAATATACCTCAACCAGACAACTGGCAGCTGATAAAGGRAACGCTAAAATTGAGGTATCGACCAGAAGTAGAGCCGCATCATCTGTATAAGAAGATTGGTAATCTTAAGGTAAGTTCCGTAAATGAACTTATGAGAGAAATGAAGGATATTAAATATAAGTCAGACGAACCGACAGTGTACTATAGGGGTGACAGTTACATTGACTTGAGTAACATGGACAGCTTGTTAGTAAATACCATAAAGGAGATGCCTCCAGGAGTCCTACTAGATAAAATTTATAAAGAAGGGAACCTTAATGAAATAAAAAGAATAATGGCAAGTAGAAAGATTTGAAGATTGTAATATTAGGACAGAATACATGAAATTTAAAATAAAGGAAGATTTTTTTTTTTTTTGTTTTGTAGGCCGTAAGGAGGGTTTAAAATGCCTTCACACCATATAGGGATCGTCATCCTACGTGAATGGTGTACCCACTAAAACACTCCCCCCTTCTAGCATGGAATTTTTCCCTACCCCGGGACCGCTTTCGCATTACTTCAGGGCAAGGTTTCCAAGATGGACCCATTACAG